>NW_026067930.1:26003774-26020272 GCF_014885135.2 Alexandromys fortis | reverse complement strand
GGGAGGCGGGGAGGAGGCGGAAATCTTTTTTTTCAATAAAAAATTATAAAAAAAAAACGGATGGGAGGAGTATCCTGAAAGATTATAAGACATTGTTGAGCAGCTCTAAGGCACACACTATATTTTAAGTTTCAGATAGCTTTATATTTCTCAAGTGCACTTCAATCAGGATAGATCCACAGTATTGCAATAGTTTATCGCTCATCAGAACTCTCTTTTACTTATGGGCAGAGTGTCTGTGATGGCTATGTGTAGGCTTGGCTGTTCAACATTTATACATCCATTAATTAGCAGCTAGGCATGATTTAAAGGATAATGTTCCTGGCATTCAGCTTACATGAAGCAGTCAACAGCTTTTATGGAAGATTAAACGCTGCAGTGAATCTGAGACATTTGGTGACCCCCAGAAGCCATTCGTTGCCAGAAAACTGCAATGCTATAATTACTGTGCCGGGGGGAAACATATTCAACTGGATAGCAACAACAAACAGAAGAATTCGTGGAGTGTGCCTCTTGCAAGTTTATGAAAATGACTGCTTCCTTGGTTTCAGTTTTTGTCTTTGTTTACTCTTATGTCATTTGAAGAGAAGTTCCCATCCAGGAAGTAAAGAATGTTTAACAAGCCTTCATCTGAAAGGAGATAAAAGAGTGATCAATGTACACGTGTAATTAAAATCTTAGAAATACATAGTTAATCTGAAACTTGTTTTTATTTCTTTCATTGAAGCTGAATTTAAATATGCAAAGTGTTCATTCAAGTAAAAATAATCAAATTAAGTAAATTATGTCTCATATCAATCATATGTTTTAAAGACAAGTATAACATAAATTAAAACATATATTTATTTTACTATAATTAAAACTGAGAATATGTTGTAAATATTACAATATGAATATAGTCATTATTGTAAACTTACTTACATAAGAAAATAATTTATTGTAAATTTTTATTTTTCTAATAGATTCACATTTCAAGTTCTATCATCCACTTGGCAATTTATCTTTTTAAATGAATTCTGAATGGAAAATAATAGCAATAATGAAACAAAATAAGATGTAATATCTCACAAGGCTAAAAAAGATGTTCGTCAGTACATAGCCATTGTTGCATGAAGAAAAAAAATCCTTTAATACATGTATTTGTCTCTGTTCTAGGATTACGGAAAAAATTACACGGTTTAGTACACTGGTTTAGCTTTCAATAAGAAAAGAATTTTCTGTGTTCTTCTTCCATAATTGGATTTGGTATGCATTGTAAAAGAAACAGGCCTTTCACTGAGCAGAGTTTGTAGGCCCGTTTTTAAATAATACAAAAGGTTTCTCACACCACAAATTGACACCATGAATGCTTGTCCTAGCCAATTCTTTCCCTACCGCCCTGGCCTTTTCTCTAGCTCTGTGTCTGTAGATGGTGGAACTACAGCCCCTTCATAGAAATCAGAGTGCATTCTCAATGTTCAGCATCCCTTTAAAGTGTTGGGAGAACTTTTAAAATGTAGAAATTGCTTTGACACTAAAGGTGTATGTCATTTGGAGAAGTAAGAGTGTGTATACCGTGAAATCTGTTATCTTTTTGGACGTCCGTTGGGAAAAAGCCATGGCCATATTTTGAAGCACTGCTTTAATATCTACAGAAAGGCTGCGGATGCCGAGGCATCTGCCCTCACTGTGACTAAAATGTTTACTTTAGCAAACACTGCTCTATTAAATTTCAAAGTGGTGCTCTTTGAATTTTAAATTGTAAAGAAAGCCTGGCCTCCATTCTTGAAAGCTTTGGTTTAAACATAAAAAGGAGAAAGCAGCTTTGAAGTTCGAATGAGATGCACGAACTTGCTTCTCTGCAATGAGCCTGAAAAAGTTCGAGCGGCCTGTGTGCCATTTATCATTGTAATTTGGGACTGCCGTGACCCTCAAGTTTTTCACCTTTGACCATTCCTGACTTTCTATAAAAATAGAATTTTGGAGCCAAAGTAATATTTCTTTAACTATGCTCACAACTTGGGGAATGTCTCTACAAAGTAATTTTATACATTTCTCTAAACAAATCATTTCATTGCTTTAAAATGGGCATCTAATTTGTCAAATTATGTCCGTAATCTTGGGTTTTATTGATTCTGCTCACCCAGTTCTCCAGGATTTACTATGCACATGAAAACTAAATCACAGAAAATTTATATTTTTGGCATAGATGCCCACCTTAATGAGTATTTATTTCGGTAGATGAGGGCTTGCATAATTGAACAATCCATGGACCAGGGATAATTGAGCATTACAATAAATAATGCCATCGATTTACAAATGGGAGCCATTAACTCCTCCACTTTGCTTACTGGAGTGAACTTTTTAGACCAAACAATTACAAACGCACCGTCCCCAAATAATCCGTTTTGGGGTCAGCTCATTTTTATGAACTTTGATGAATAATTATCTTGTAGAAGTCTCTGTTGTAAAATGAAACATTTTATTGTAGAAGATGTTAAGACACTGTCCTTAGCGAGTTAATATTGAAAGTAATCACAGTGGTTATTGAGTGCATCTCCTGCTAAATTATTCAGCAAAACTTATTAACTTCCAATTCCCTTCCTAGATATGTTATATCACACTGAAAAGAATAAAATTCATGGCATTATTTGCATATCAGTTGTAATTACATTTTGTTTTGACTCAACAACTGTTTCAACTAATGAAGTCGACTCTAAGGCGATCTTGCCCTCTTCTTTATCAAACCAAAGAGCTGTGAATTTGTCTCTGACAGTGGCAAGATTAAAAGGACAAAAGTCATTAAAACTTTTTCCTTCCCCCAATGCAAGCTTCATATGCTTTGTCATCCATATTAGGGTTAAAACACCTGGGATGATCATAACAAGCCTGTGCAGTGAGGTCCAGGGAATCACAGGAAACCCCTCTTAAAGCATGAAATCAGAAGGCGCATCAGCAGCCCACAATGATCCCAGCTGATAACTAATCAACTACCACCTTCGCTGAGGGCCCCTCATGTTATTTTCTGTCTCTGTAGAATACAAAAGCAAGGACAAAGAGATCCCAAGATTGAGCAGTTTACAAGCTGTTGGTCTGTGTAGGAAGATCCATGGACAGTGTCCTTGGGTCACCCAAAGTCTAATACACATAGCCTATCATTTTACTCTTAGGGAAATTCTTCTTGCCGAGAAGACATTCCGTCCTACAGTCAACAAATCTTAGAATTCCCAGTGCTCCATCTCTTCACCCTGTTTTGTAATTGTTTGACCTCATGTCTGGCAATAAATGGAATGATACCAAGAGGAAGCAATGTGGCCATAATTTTTATGTCCTCATGGCCTTTGCATGCAAAATACTTTCCAAGTAAAGTTGAACAAAATGTATCAATTTCCAGGGTTTGAACTATCGATTGGTGAGGTGAAATCCTTATGAGGTAATGAGATCTCTGTAATGAGATGATTTTCCAGAAAAGACTGCTTTGTGGTTTTCAGCATCATGTGTGAGACAGGTTTCTGCATTCTTTGGAGAGAATAACTGAAACACTAAAAGTTCAAAGTGCTCATTTTAAAAGATATCAAAAATTAGTTTTCAAATTGATAAATTCAGTTTCCAAAGTTGCCTTTTTAAATAATTTTCAACTATTTTAAAAACATAATGGATGCAAATAAGTATATATGACTAATATATATTTAAAGACTATACAGCATGACAATAGATTCAAACCATTTACTTTAAACTATGCATGCATAAATAATAAAATAAATATTTTGAAATGACCATCAGGCATGAATATCAAATGACTAAAAGGAATATCTTCAGTTGATACTGCCAGTTATGAAAAACTAATGCAATTTAAATTCTTTTGTTCTCTCGTGCTTTTTAAATAGACTGTTAACTATAATGCTATAAATAGTAAATGAATCTTTAATGTGAAGGCAATCTTTATGTCAAATTTGCCCATCCATTTATGAAAGCTGTTATAAATGAACCACATATTAGTTTTCTCTCAGAACTCCCAGCATGTGAAATAAGTGGCCAATATACACCCCCTTATGGCCAAATGCTCTAGATGTCATCCTCGAAATATGTTAGAACTGTTGCAACAACAGCAAGTGGATAAGAATGTGAATTTGGCACCTTGATGCTATAGAAATGGAACAGAATAACTAATATTTACAGATGAGAAAAGAAGATAATAACCACCTATGATTCCAATGAGCACCTGAGCTTCTGCAAGCATAGATGCTGATAACGTCAGAAGAATGGTCAGGTTTGATTTCCACAACTGCAACATTTTTGAAAGTATCTATGAAAATATATTTCTCTAACTGCACTAAATATCTTGAAATCCTAAGAACTTGATGCTACTAACAGAAATAAGTGTACTAACCATTCTGAGAACAAAGGAAACAAGGGAGTCTATATGAAAGCCCTGGCATTTGAAAGTGAATTGATGCTCTTGGAATAGCCACAATTCTAAAGTGGAAATGATTTTAGACTTATAGCATTGTGTTTGAGTTTGCTTAAAACATGGGCAATTTTTTCTGATTTACTTGATTTAAATGAGACAAGATCACTACGTAAGGCTCAAACTCAATCATCATTCAGTCATTCTGGGGGAAGCAAAACAATCTGAAACATTTTCACATATGTAATTTGTATAAAACATAAGGTTTTGATTAAGCAATCGAAGGAATATGCATGAGTGTGGCAGCAGTAGCATCGGCCTCTTTGTCCTCTTGCTGTCGACAGGAATGCCTCAGAGGATGGAAGAGTGCCTGTTGCCTTTTTTTTTTCCAAGAAAGTAAAGATTTCTCCTTTCAGAGACTCAATGTTCATATGGCTTACAAGCGTAAGTGTAGCACTACACTTCCTTACCCCAAGCCTCAATCACTAGTGTGCTTTATCTGGGAGGATGTTGTATGAGTGATAGCATATGGCTTTGCCCTCAGAGCTCTCAGCATTGAACAGAGTCATCTTCCAGTCAGTCCAAACTTTCAGTAGAAGCAAGACGTTGAAACATTGCATCTCTTCTCAAAAGTTTGCTCAGTCCAAGCGGGCCAACTTTCTCACGGTCCTTGCCTCATATTACCTACTGTATAAATTAGATGTAAATGCTCCATCTGTCCTTAGAAATCTGGACTCTTTGTTGTTTCCTATACATCTTCCCAAGCTGCCCAAGCTTCATTTTCATATCTTGACTTAGTTGTCGAAATGATCAGAGGTTAGTGATCCATCCATTGCTGCTTCTGAGAGTTTTGTAGTGCCTTACTGACCTTGTAGCACTTATGCATTTTTACGTGAAGTTGCTTCTTTCAACTAGCAAATCAGAGTAAGGTGTTTTTACTAAAATAATAGATATTAAGCTATATAATAAGAAAGAATTAGATGCTGCAGAAATCAAGTCATAAATAAATCCCTGCCTTTGAATTTGAAGCATGGGAAAAATGTAAGAGCAAATAATTAAGTCCTCGAAAAGAAGCCAAAAGTTCCCATACTGAAAGAATTGAGAAACAAGAACAGACCCGTTTCCTAGTCATGGTTCTCCATGGGAAAAGTGACATTTCTATAAGTGACAGATGTATTCTGTAAGGAAATAATCCCTAACGCTGATGGTAATGTTGGTGCTAGGTTCATGGGAACCATGTCCTGTGCAGTTGCTGGCACAGCGTCTTCAATGTGTAACCTAAGCCACACAGATTTCGAACAGCAGAAACATATTTTGAAACACTTTCTGAGTTTTCAATTTTTCCTCTGTAACATATAGGATATATTCACAAGAAATTATATATATTGAAGTCATTAATGAAACAAACTGCATAGCATATTATTATTCAAAATATTCTAGTAAAACTCTTTATAGATGTGCTAGATACTAATATAGAATTTGAATACACTGTGTGTTAAGCATAAAATATTAATTATTAACATACAACTACCCATTTTAAGAAAACCACACTAATTCTAAACAGACAGAAAATTCTGAATTGTTCACCTTGAATTTCATTTAGTCCTAATTGTATTGCCACTTAAACTGTTATTTTGTTCATAAGTACCAAGTTGATAGAAAGAAACAGGGAGATAGACAAGAGGCCAAGGGAAAAAAAGGACTTCTAAGACAAGTGTCTTCGTAGCCAAATAGTATGTTATTGTGTATGTGTCTCATAATGTCATTATCCACCATGATATTTCCATTTCCCAGCTACTATTAACAGCTGAGCAAGTGTCTCTGTTAGAGGATATCCAGTCTTTTAAGAAGTGGTATAGCTGGCTAATATCTGCATACCTATTTCTAAGATGGTTGCATTCATTTGAAAACATTCCAAAAATGACTGAGGGTTCCCCTTTTCCCTCATTTCCCTAACACTTGTGGTCAGTTGTTTTCTCGGTGTTGGGCATTCTAACTTGGGTAACAAGAAATCTCAAAGTAGTTTTAACTTACATTACCCTATTACTAAGGATGTTGAACAATTTTAAAAATTGAAAATATATTTTTCCATACAATGAATTCTGATCAGTGTCCTGGCCACATTTCATCCCAGATTCTCCCCACCTCCGTAACTACCCATCCTCACACATTATTTCTTTCCTCTTTACAAAACAAACAAGGAAGTTATAAAACAAAGCAAAGCAAAATTGCCAGCCTGTGGTTGCACATGCCTTTAATTAATCGTCAGGAGGCAGAGAGAAGAAGATCATTATGAGTTTGAGGTGAACCTGCTGTCGCAGCTCTAGGCCATCCAAGGCTGTTACACAGAGAAATCCTGTCTCAAAAAAACCAAAAGAAAAAAAAAAAACAATAGAATTACATAAGTACATAAGGGCATAATATATGGAGATGTGTGCACATTTAAAAGAAACACAAGGAAAACAAAATCAAAACAAAAACTATAGCAAATAAGCAAATATGATTAAAATTTTAAAAATGCCCAAAACAAAGTACTGTGAGACAAAAAAGGAATCTCCAAAACTAGCATTGAGTTTATTTTGAGTTGACCATCTACTCCTGGGCATGAGGCCTCCAAAAAAGTGTGGTTTGTTGACCCAGTGAGACTTATTAGAGAAACTCATTTTTTCCTCTGTGAGCAGTTTTCAATCAGAGATAAATATTTGTTGATTAGGGATGGGCGATCATGTTCACTTCTGTCTCAGGGCTCATACTCCACCCAGCATGGACCTATGCAGGCCCTGCACATGCTGCCAGTCTCTATGAGGTCATATGAGCATCAGTCCTATTTCTTTGGCATCCTTCATCCCCTCTGACTCTTACAATCTTTCCATCTTCTCTTTCACAGAGATGCCTGAGTCACGAGGAGAGGGATGTGGTGGAGACAACCCCTTTAGGACTGAGTATCCCAAGGCTTCCACCCTCTGCCCATTTTCCCGTTACTGTTTTCTGTATTGGTTTTCATCTACTGCAGGAAGAAGCTTTTCTGATATTGAGTAAAAAAAAACACATGGCACATTTGTAAAGATATTTCTTAGCCATTTGTGTTTCGTAAGACCTTCTATCCAGATTAACTTTGTCATTTATTTTCTTGATTCTTTGTTGTTTGAGACCTTTATAATATATTCTGAATATTAACCCTCTCTTAGGTGTATAGTTGCCGAGTATTCTCCTCCTTGGTACGAGTCTTCCTCACTTCATTGTTTCTTTTGTTTTTTTTTTCTTTTTGATTATTTCTTTGTTGTTGTTGTTTTTGTTTTGTGAAGTCCCATTTGTAAAATGATGGTCTCTGTTCCTGAGCAAATGGAACCACATCTAGAAAATGCTTTCCACACTCAATTGTGTAAGGTATTGTATATGTTTTTTTTTTCTTGCAGGTTCAATATTCATATTGGAATCTCTGAACCACTTGGTATTAAGTTTTGTGCCAGGTGACAGTTCTGGGTCTAATTTCATTCTTCTACAAGTGAATGCCTAGTTTTCCCAGGAATATTTGTTGAAGATGCTGTTTTACTTACATTTTGGGGGATCTTTTTCAAATATCAGATGGCTAAAATTTTGTGAACTCATGCTTGTGTCTTCTATTTTGTTCAATTGATACACAGGAAAGCTTTTTCCAATACAATGCTCATTTTTGTTGCTATAGCTTGATAATATACCTTAAAATTGTGAACATAAGTGCTATGAAGCAGATGATGGGAAAAATGAGAGATACACTAACAGGGAAGGGAAAAAGAGAAAATAACATAGAGGTTATCTGCAAAAGCCATAGAAAAACAATATAAACTTACAGAAAAGAATATATGTAATGTATTCAAAATATAGTATTCTTATTTATATGGATGTGCATATGTGTGTCTACCAAATGTCCACAGGTTCCCACAAAAGCCAGAATGCATGTTGGATTCTTTGGATCTGGAATTAATGTTAACTGGATACCTTCATTTAGGTATTGAGATTTCAACTTGATTCATCTGGAAGAGTTGCAAAGGTTTTTACCCAGTGAATCATCTCTCTGATCTCTGTATACTTTTAAGGAAAATATGACACATAGGATGATGATGCTCCCCAAAAAAGAAATGGATTTTCTAAAAAAAAAAAAATGTGCCAGACAACACCAGGTGTGGCAGTCTTCTTTACTGTTTGGTTGGAAGACTACAAGAAACTGCTATAACCAACATGAGCTATTTTCATTGTTTCGGTGGCCATCTAGAACTTGAAGATAAATCCTTAAATAAAATTAAGAGACATGTGCCATCTATTTCCCTACAGATTTTATACTAGTTAAGGAATAAATTTTTGTATTTGATTCTAAGAAAATCTTAACTATTTTAAAGATGTTGGAGCATAATTTGTACCAACATCAACATGAACAAGCCAAAGTCTGATGATATTCTGCTTTTGATGCTAAAAACATTTTACTAGGAATTATTAAACAAGGTGACTTGTGAGGATGTGAACATCTTTTACATGAAGAATACTAATATTCTCTGGGTCATTGTTTTCTGCCCTTACCCTTAAAAACAATTAATATGACATTTTTCCTCATAAAAATCGCATTTTCAAACAGTCTCTAAAATTCTAAAATGAGCTGATTTCATCTTACCAAATTAAATAGTTGTCTTTTATTTATTCTGTGGTAATAACAGGGTGTACAGAGACTTTTAGAAGGAATGGACATACAAGGCAAACTGTTGATATATTAAGTAACTTTCTTCAAATATTAACTATAAGTAGACTAAAGTTCACTTAAATCTGCAAGATACAATAACTTTAAGATAATTACTTGAGCTTTTTAATAAGATTCAGCACATATCATAGACTCAAAATGGAGCATAAGAAAATTAAAAATGATGAAACTTCCCTAAATGTTTCAAGTTGTTTATTTTTTTCCTTAGACTTTACAGAATTATGAGTTCTTGTCCAGAAAATATGGGAAGCTGAGATCTTTAAATGTTGCTTTTATGTTTTTCAAGAATTAAAAAACAAGTATAAGTATTCAGAATATAGTTAGGAATTATACTGATTTAGGAAAACGGCAGTAGAAGTCACTTTTCTAAGACACATGACTTCACGAGCCACCTGTTTGGCTTACAATATCAGGCATAGCAGGGATCTTGTTCATTGTATGCTAAACTCAATTAGAAAGCTGTTACTGACCTCTCAGATATAATTGCAACTATTGTACATTTGAGGATACTTTGTTGAGTCTGAAATACTGTGTTTCCTAGACTCTATAACTCTATAAGACTTTTGAGAGCTCTTCTTCAAAGCAGCTTGAATTTTAACTCTGGAGCTATGCAAAATAGTCCTCAAGGAGGAGGCTTTCGGAGCTGATCCAGCTCCAACCTCCAAGCCCCAAGTCTGAAGTGCCTGGCTTCCTTACTGGAAGACTAGCTTCAATTTATAGGAGACAACCAAGGGTATTAGCAATAACGTGTTGTTGTGGGAGTCCCTTGGACTTTCCTGACCAACCTTCAAAGGATGGTTCTCATGCCTTGCACTGAGGTTTCTGTTAGAAGATATATAGTTCTTGGTAGAAGCATGTCACTCTAATTAACTTAACTGTATATGTTTATATATTTAGGTAAATATAAAATATTTATGTATTTTTCAAAATTTCCTAGTGCAATTTATGTCATTGTTTTCTATTTCCTCCATATACCTATTTCCTCCATATACCTTAGCAATTAAAGCCTACCCAATTTTTTCCATTTAATCTCCCATACCTCTTGTATGCCCTTTTGTAAGCCCCACTCCTCCACAATCCCTTAAGAATCCCCTAATATCTGTGGTTACTCTAGGTCTTATATTCACACATAAAAAGATATGGACCCAGGAAGAACTAATGAGAAAGTGTATGTGTTGTTTTTCTTCCTGAAACTTGTTACCTCATTGAACATGGACTTCTCAAGTTTGCATTTACCTGAAAATTTAATAAACTTGTTGTTTTTATGCCCAAATAATTTTCATTGTGTATGTGCACCACATTTTTTTTTGTATGAATTCATCAATTGAAGTGGTGTAGGTTCTTCTGTTCATGTGTTGCTTTCATTGGCTAATGAATAAAGAAACTGCTTTGGGCCTAATAGGGCAGAACTTAGGTAGGCAGAGAAGACAGAATTGAATGATGGGAAGAAATGCAGAGTGAGAGAAGCCATGGATCTTCTGCCTGAGACAGACGCTGGTTAGAATCTTTCAGGGTAAGCCACAGTCACGTGGCAATACACAGATTAATGGAAATGGGTTAAACTAATATGTCAGAGTTAGCTAATAAGAAGTTAGAGCTAATGGCCAAGCAGTGTTTTAATGAATACAATGTGGTTATTTCAGGGGCTAAGCTAGCCAGGTGGCAGTGATAAACAAGAGGCCCCGTTCCTTGTAACAATTGAAGCACATTTAGTTTGTTCATTTCCTGGCTCTTCTGAATAGAAGAGTGATGGCCATGCCTGAGTCTATTTCTACGTAGTTGATAAATTTGGCTATCACTCCTATCATAGGTGATTATTTTTGCGAAGACTATTTTAGACAGAGACTATTCCAAAAGCACAACTGACCACTATGAGAAGGAGAATTAGTATTCTTCAAAGACAAGTACTACCCTACTTTGTAATCTAACTGGTCAGTCCTAAAAGCATAGGCATATAAACCAAAAAATTACATAATCATTCACACATATCTTGTGTATATTATATTAATATAATATGTTATATTACACATTATTTTATAAAATTTAAATATATTAAACAATATAATTATAATATATGCATGTATGACTAATGTTATATACACTTAAAAATATTTGATGAATAAAGACACAAATTTGAAAGGGTGTTGATGTGAGGCATGTGAGGACTGGAGAGAGGAGGAGAGAATAATGTAATTACATTATAATTAAAATATTTTTTACTTGAAAAAAATAAAGTTGTTAATGAGAAAGGCTTTCAGGTTATGTTGAATAGAGAATGACAGTCTTGTCAGCATCTCTCTGCAGTGCAGAAGGAGATGGATGTGAATTCACCCCTAAAATTAAGTCATCAGTGGTGTTCTATTATTGCCTCAGTCTTACGCAGGGGATTTAAAAAGTTCACTTTCAAGCTGATAGCAAAATGGAGTGCCCCGAAACAAGTAAAAGTGAAAAGTAAGGCTCATATTTATTACATTTTTGAGTAGTTCTGGCAACTGAAGCCAGTCCCTACCAATTGTCAGACAAAAGAAGATACTCCTGAGCTCCCACAGCTGCTCTGTCAAAGATTTTTAGGTTTTGTTTAATTATTTCTAAAATGCTTCATATGCAATAAAATGGGAAGATACCCATCATACAACCAGAGAGTTGTCCTGAATTAATTACATTTTCAACTCTTACCTAATTATTCATTAGATTTATGTGTTTTTGCTAAAACATGTAATAAATGCTACTGAATATAATTGCCAGGCACATCTACAAATTTATAAATATCAATAAAACACACTTGGGATCAACCAGATCTTGTTTATATGGTAGAGCATAGGACAAAGCAAAAAATAATTCTTCTTTAGAAATAAAAATATTTACTTAATTTAACTGATTCTGATGTTCTTTTCAATATTATAGCTTTTTTCATAATTTCCTATGTAAGTGCGTGAAGCTAGCTTTATGTTAGCACAGTAGGAAAAAGATAAAACGAAAGAAGTGAAAGATGTTACTCAATGGCAGAGTGCTTGTCTAATAGTCTCAGGATCATAGCTTTGATCCCTGAAACAGCACAGGGGAAAAACAGTCTGGTTTCCTGGTGCCGTTAGCTTCAAGTTAATACCTTCTAATATTTCAAAGCTAAGCTTACTTCTCACCTAGAAATTTCACACATATAAACACAATACTTGAAATTTCAGCACAGCAAGAATTTTCCAACATAGAATTTATTTCCAAGATGTGCTCTTATATTTCAAGGGTATTTTTATTGATTTCTGCACATTATATGTTTTACTTTGATTTTGTTGAGCACTATACTCTGATGATCCAGACCAAAACCTGTGACAATCCAACCTGCTATCTATGACATATGATGACATGAATGAGAGCATTCTGTCTTTGATGAGATATTTTATATCCATTTATGCATCTTACTTATAGTAGTTAAGGTTTTTAATTTATATCTTTGAGTTGGTCAAGTGGCTTCTTCTTGTTCTAAAAAAGGAGGAAATTTAACTAATAGTATACAATGTTTTTTTGAAATTTCATTATTATTATTATTCCTTGACTGGCAGTGATATGTATTTTTATTCCCATTATNGTGTGTGTGTGTGTGTGTGTGTGTGTGTGTGTGATTATTAATTTTTATATGTAGCCCAGCCTGGAATTCAATCTTTCCTCTCCTCTACACAGTTGCTTGTTTGGAAGAATGCTTAATCATCCTGTATACTACACAGCTAATTTTCAGAACTTTTAGAGTAGCTAGAGTCAGTCCTAGGCTTGGTTGCTCTCAATGTGTTCTCCATTCTCCGCTTGCTGCACTGTAAGAAAAAAGGAGCTCTTCATAGCACATTTCCCAGCATACGCAACCTGCTTGATCTGATTGCAACGAGCACTGGAGATGCTGGTTTGGGTTTGGAAAACAATGGTTGTGGAAACGCCATTGTGCTTTTCATCTATGACTTCTTTGTATTTCTGGCTTACTTATGAGAGGACCTTTGTCTTTCTACTGTGAAGGAAACCTTGGGTCTTTAGAAATACTTTTTTCTTACTGATATATGGGAGGATTTTAGTGTGGCCCTTTCTAACTTCATTATTTCCCTTTGGTTTCTTCAAATGCCCATCAGATTTAATTTAAAAATCTTTCTATCTATATATATTATAATTGGCTTCTTTTCACATGGTTGATATCTGAAAAGATATATGCCTATATGATGATAGTCCTGTATAACAGTGCAACATTGTCTGATTACACATTACATGTATGAATGTTGACAGCACTTTCAGGAGAGAACATTTTACATAGATTAGGATATAAAACACAGAGTTCTACAAACATACGCATTGACAAACACAGAAGTTGGGAGACCCAATAGAAGATCATGAGTCAGTGCAGCACTCCTGACTCTGGAGACCTGGCCCAGAGTGCTGGTCCTAATGCTAAGTGTTCAGATACCTATCATACTTCAGAAGTTTAAACAACACGTTTATTCAAAAGCTGAAAAGTGGTGCTGGGAAGAAAGAACTATTGTTGTCAGCTAAGAAAAAGAATAATACTCGGTCTGGAAGTGTGCAGGTGCAGTAGCTGTGGAATTTTTCACCAACAAGCTATATTTCTGTCACTTATGTTATGTCACCATGAACACTTACCTTTCTGGTGACTTAACTGTGGCACCCATACATATGATTATAACCTAAGGAATTTAAAGGAATACAGTAGTACTGTAGTACTCCATTTTTTATGAAAATAGTGTCATTTGAGAAACTCATGTTCAAAAAATATACAAATGTTAAGAGTCTTTCATAAGTTGGGTAATGTTAGTAAGAAGGCTTCTACAGTAAAATCTTGTCTTGAATCAGTACTCTTTTGCTGCATTGAACAGACACAAGATGCCTTTGCCCCACAGATTAGAACATTCCACAAGACCTATGGTTTAGTGTAAATTAATGATTCACATAGTTTATGATTAAGCATAACTTATTTTAGCTACTCAGTCTAACGTGTGTGCGTGTCTATTTTTTGCTTGTTGGCTGGTAATCCAAAAGCAGATTTTTGCCATCTTCTACCATTTGCCCTTTTGTTATTTTAAGCCAAGTTCTTAAATAGACAGGCAATTCCTTAAGTACTAAAGTGAGCTTGCCAAAGGGTTGAGCGTAAAAATGAGTTCATATATAGAACATGACAGTCTATAAAAATTAAACTGGAACAAAAAGAATAAAAGTGTACATGGAATACATTGCACATGGCAATCATAAATTAAAGCTCAAAGCTCAGATTCCAGACACACACAACTGCTGCTCCACCGAGAACTGAGGCGGCAATATTCTTATTGGTACTTTTAGAGACTTGGCTTCTAAATCAACTGAAGATGTCGTGTTTCTATGAGCCTAAGGAACCTATTTTTAAAAGTTGACTCATTTCATTTAATACCTTATGAGATTTTGTCGTAGTAATGTTTTAAAATCTGTTCTAGTATTTGAAATTTGATGACAACTTTATACTTAAAAGCACATGGCATCAAAATTATAAAGAAAACCAAGTGAGCTTTTTCCACTTTATGAACCATCATATTTTTATTTAAGAATGATTCATTCATTACTGAAACAATCAAGGACTTTCCATGATTTTACAAGTAAGAGAACAAAGTCAGAAAAAGCATGGAATTTTCTCTATTTCTTATTTATATTTCAATACAAATAATAATTGTGACAAAGTTATAAATGATTGCAACTGTTCTTCCAACACTGCACATGGATCTCAGCTAGAAGATACTTTTTGTCTATTAGGATTTTTTGTTTTTGTTTTTTACTGTAAGGCTTAGTATTAAGTAGAGAACATTGATACACTACCTCTTAACATTAGAATCTCCGATAAATTTGGCTTAAGGCAGAAAATTTAAATTCTCTTCAACATCAAATAAATTCATGCATCTTCAAGTTTATGGCTGTTTCTAAGTCATTATCTAAGACACACAACAATTATTTCTACTTAGTACCTGACACCAGTCTGGATGTTGCTCACACTAGTGGAACATAACAGCAGGAGACACGCTGCAGAGTAATGTAGAGCAAACAAGTTGACCCAATCTACTAACAAGTTTAAAATGATTCAGCTGGGCTTAAATCAAGTCTACGAATATTCCGGTACAGAGAAGCATTTTCATTAGGTTGTTAGATCATTATTCTTTTAAGCATTGCCACTTCATCTTAATTAATAAGCCACAAATTAAAGAAACATAATAATATGTTTGACGTTGCAAACACAACGCAAGAAAGAAAATTAGGATATTCAATATCATTAACCTCAAAAGGTGGCTATAAAATATAAAGAGCAGTGTTTTGGCATCCTTGTCACTGGCTCTGAGCATCTCTGACATTCTCTTACCTAAACACCTGAACATGTATAATTCTGATTGTAGTATTAATATGTGGTTTGCAAAAAATTGACTTAGAAAAGAAATAAGCAAGAGAAAAAAATCAAGGAAAAACTAGAGAAAATTACCACTGTAAAGAGAAAGTCTATGAAAAATCTCTATAAATGTTAATAAAGTTAATGTCATATGAAATATGAATTTGTAGTGCTGACTTAAAAATTAAATACTAATTTCAGTTTAATAAAATCCAAGTCAAATAGCAGAAAATGTTGTTGACACTATCATTGTTCCCATTTCCTTCTATTAGTGAAAATCTAACTAGGAACTACATTGTTTTTATAATCAATCATCATATATTTAGGAAGACAGACAGATAGGCAGACTGACAATTGAAATAGCAGAAAATCATTGGATTTCATGTTTTAATTTTTTTTTGACCCTGCATAAATAGACATTTTTATCAATCCCAATGTATTTGGAGGTAAAAAGAAATAAGTAAAATGAAACTAAGTATTTGTTTTAATTTCAAGTGTTATAACTAGCACTGCCAATAAATATCTATATGAATAATCACCCATCGATTCAGATCTTTACATTGAGCCACATAAAAAATAAAATAAAATCATATATGATTTGAATACTTGGATATAAATAGTTTTTGCTGAAATGAGTAAAATTCAGATTATCTCAGGTAGAATTTTTCTTCCAACTACATAAAAATATTACACAACTAAAACCAACATTTGAAGTATTAAAAATAAAATGCAAAGGGATTAATAAAGTGTGTAAATAATAAAAGTACAATGCAAACAATTAAGTGTCAAAATAAAAGGTGACTACAGAGATTTTCAGGATGAGGTAATGGAAATGGAATTTTGGTATATATGTATGTATTTGAAACAGCTGAAATGAATAGGATAAATTATCTATTTAATAAAAGAATATAGCCCTCTCTCTCTCTCTCTCTCTCTCTCTCTCTCTCTCTCTCTCTCTCTCTCTCTCTCTCTCTTTTTCTCTCTTTTTCTC
>NW_026067930.1:26002850-26003765 GCF_014885135.2 Alexandromys fortis | reverse complement strand
TCTCTCTCTCTCTCTCTCTCTCTCTCTCTCTCTCTCTCTGACTTTTTCTCTCTTGTTCTTTCTCCCGTTCTTTCTTTCAGCTTATAGTTGTTTTGGAATTTTGGGCTGCAATGGCCATAGAGTTTCCAAATCTCAATGGACTGTTCTGTAGCAGCACAAGGTAAGATGCTGAAGAAAAGTCAGAATATGGTGGCTTGGCATGTGAAGCTTTGGAGGGAAGTTTGAGAGTCTTTTGAAGATTCTATCAGTGCCATTCAACGATTTTAATTAACAATCTCTGTTGTTTCTGGTCAGCTGTGTTGAAGAACCAGCTATGACTAACAAGAGATCAACATCAGTTGATTGGAAACTTTGCTTTATTGGGACAACGCTGGGAGCTGAGGTTGAGAAATCAACTATAACTAATAAGAGACTATCATAGTTGAGGTAAAATCTTCTGGGAAGTATTTCCTCAGCATCAGCCCACAGAAAGTCTACTCCAGAGAAGGGTAAATCCATATATGAAGCTGGCAGTGATCTTGATAATGTGTAAAATCCTTGAAAAAGGAACTTGTTGCTATCATGAAAGCCACAGCGTGCAAAGTTCTTAGAGAGAAGCTGCAGTTTGCCAATATGAGAGGTCAAGTGATGGCATTGCTCCAATTGAAGCCTTAGTTGCAGTCGAGACTTCAGTATATAGGAAATTCCAAGACTATAGAATAGCTATCAAAGACAGTAGCAGGAGTGAAGTGGAGCCAACCAAGATTATGAGAACAAATATATGTCCTGTGAATGGATGAGGCAGAGAAGTGGCACTCCCCAAATACCCAAGTGTTTGGAGAACAGAATATGAGGGAGTTCAGTATGCTGGACACTTATTTACAATGTTGGAATTTATTTTTTCCTTGGTTCTTCCCAATTCTAAATAGACATACA
>NW_026067930.1:25973416-26002832 GCF_014885135.2 Alexandromys fortis | reverse complement strand
CGAGATGACATTTGATGCTTTAGACTTCTAAAGAGAATATTTTTAAAAAATGTGAGAGAGAATATAGACTTTTGAATTGTTAAAAGTTTTTTAGCACTTTTTCGTTTTTAAAATCCAGGAGTTTCAAAGTTGGACTTTATGTTGGTATATTAACTTGAGCTCTTTTGTATAGACAAGAAAAGATAGGTTTGGTTTAAATGCAATGTTTTTTGTGTGTCATTTTGACAAGGTGACAATTGTGCTGTTAACTTTTATCAACTTGACACAAACTAGAGTTACTTTAGAAGAGAGAATCTCTATTTGATAATTGCCTCCAAGGTTTAACCTGTGGTAAAGCCTGATGTGCATTTTCTTGGTTAATGATTGACAAAGGAGAGCCCAGCCAACTGTGAGGAGTGCTATTCCCTGCAATCAGCTGTTCATAAGTTGTATAAGAAAACAGGTTAAGTCAGTAAGCAGACATTTTCTGAGATTTTTGCTTCAATTC
Source organism: Alexandromys fortis (assembly GCF_014885135.2). Lineage (NCBI taxonomy): Eukaryota > Metazoa > Chordata > Mammalia > Rodentia > Cricetidae > Alexandromys > Alexandromys fortis. Next base: position 26,002,345 of record NW_026067930.1, on the reverse strand, counting down.
TTTTCTCCAGATTCCTGCTTGAGTTCTTTCTCTGTCTTTTATTGACAGAAAACTCTAATCTGCAAGATGTAAAAAACATTTTCCCCTCATATTATCACAGTTTTATAAAAGTAGCAAAAGCATACTAGGGCAATAATTAAGTTGGAGAACTCTGTAAATAGAACAGCACATTTGTCAATAATTCAAAAATTACAAAGGATGCATTAGTAATGTGGAGGAAGAGAGTATGTATGGATGTACTGATGCCTCATTTTCCAGAAAAGGTGCGGCTAAAGAGAGTCACTATTATTCATATTGTAATATACTAAAAATCAAAGTGAAATAAAGAATTTTAAGTTATTTTACTTTAAAAGGGCACTTATAAGAAAAAAAATAAATCTAACCTAACAGCATAACAGTAATATACCACAAGATGTGAGCAAAGTTCTGAAAGGAACTATATGAACCAAAGAATCCTTGTACACAGGACAAGATATGAAGTCGCAATGTCTAACAAAAATGTTCTTAAATTTGAAAGCTTCTAGGTAATAAACCTTGTATATTACCTTTGTAGGAAAAATTTTCAGTGTTAAACCAAGTCAAACAAAAAATGAACCAAAAATATATAAAGTCAGCCACGAATTAATATAAACAAAAAGTGACTAAAAACATAACTAGAAAAAAATGAAGTTGAAGCTTCAAAAAGTAATGGAATGGTGACATGGAAAGTTTAGTTACTTTGATTTTATCAGTACATATATTGTGTATATATACATATATAATATATAAGTCTAAATATTCCCAAGAATTTATACTTATTACCTATTAATAATTTAAAATTTTTAGATATAGAAAACACTATGATTTGATTACAATATGCTATATACAAATGCAAATTTATTACACTACAGTCTTTAACAGTAAAATATTATAAAGCCAGTCTTATATTTTTTTATGTAATATAAATTTGAATATATGTTAATAATGCTTACACAGCAAGAATGAATGCCTATAACCATAAAAATGATAAAAGAATAAAACAATACATACAGGTGTCTATTTTATACAGTTCCAATAAATGTCCAAATTAGAATGCATTAGTCTGTAATCCTGTGTCAAATTTAAGAGAAAATGGGCAGAATTACTAAACATAGAGTCCACCTTGACCCATCACAATTGGTTATCTAAAGATAACAGATTAATGTCAACTTAAAATACTCAAAGGAAAATGTGTTCTGGTGCCAAGGAAAAGATAAAAATCCAGACCTCACATAGTTGAAAAGATAAGTGGCTAGTGGTCATTTCTGACCACATATTGCTTATGTTAGACTTCCTGGCATTCTCTCAGCCCTGAGCTATTTTCCTAGAATTGTACATCTACACAACTGCTCATTTGACATATGCAGTAGAGCATCTCCTCTGGCCAAGGGCTCCCAATCAATCGTTCATATCTGGACAACAGACAGTATAATAAGAATGAGCTCCCATACATCCAACCTCAACAAAGATCCCATTTATCAGCTTCCCCAGGCTTCTATGACTGGAGTATATATTATTTTTCTTTTTCATCTGTCTTCTTTTTCTCTAAAATAAATTTTCTCAGAAAATAATTCAAATTCTATTTCTGCTCCTTTTACCCCTCCCACTTCCTCTTTACCTGTCCTTCCCTAGATATCCTCTCCTCTCGTCTCTCATTAGACTAGAGCAGGTCTCAAGAGATAACGAAAAATGACAAAATAAAACATAATAAGATGAAGCAAAAACAATTATACCAGAGCTGGACAGGGAAACCCGACAGAAGGAAAAGAGTCCTAAGTATAGGCACAATAATCAGAGACCCATTCGTTCACACACTAAGGAGCTCCATAAAAACACTACACTAAATGTTTTAATATGCATGCAGAGGTGTTAGTGTAAACCTGTGTAGGCCCTGTGCTTGTGGCTTCAGTCTCTGTGAGCATATATGTGCCCTTGATGAGCTGGTTAAAGGGGCCTTGTGCTCTTGGTGTTTTCCATAGCATATGACTATTTCCCTAGACATCAGACCTCAGAAGAAAGGAGATATCAAAGGACATGTGATCTTTTTCAGGAGATTTATACACATGAAATATGTTAGATGTTTTCATGATTTTACTTTTTTGCTCCACAAATTACCTTGCATTCATATCCCACATTAATTGAACTATTACAGATACAAACTCCACTTCTAGATTATATTTATGATATTTTATGATCCACAGAGTCAAATAATATGCTATCATCAATGAGCAAGTCTAAGTATTTATTCTGTCCATAAAGTTAACAACAAAGAATTATCAAAATAAATTTGTTTATGCCTAACTCATGAAAAATCAAATTACTTCCATCCAACAGTTTTAAAACAAGAATTACAAGATGCTCAAAAATTGTAAGTTACTCTGGGCACAAAGTTCACACTTGTACTCTCAGAATGTGGGAAGTAGAAGGAGGAAGATCAGAAGTTTCAGGTCATCCTCAGCTGTAATATGAGCTATGTGAGAAGTTGTCTCAAAGAAGAAAAGTGGATTGTCAGTAATCTTCATTTTTGAAATATATCTAATACAGCAAATATATTTTATAAATAATGTATAAGATATAAGATAATATCTAAAAGTATAAAAAATGTAAATATTACAAAAGATCTGCCAGATCAAATCACTTAAAACAATACAACTTTTCTACATTAACTATTTTCAATAAACATGTTTATTATTTTTTAAAATTAAATTGTGATTTTGTTACAGAGATAGCACACATTTCAAAAACTACTGCAAAAATATTAACATTGAGTATCTGTTTAAGCTGAACTCAAAATGAAGCTGAAAGGTGATTAAAATTGGCTAATGTCACAGGGAAACCGTGCTTCAGGAAGTATGATGTGGGAGTGGTTTCTTATTAATAAAGAAACTGCCTTGGCCCATTTGATAGGCCAACCCTTAGGTAGGCAGAGAAAACAGAACAGGATGCTGGGAAAAAGAAGCTGAGTAAGGAGTCGCCATGATGCTCCCACTCCAGACAGATGCAGGTTAAGATCCTTCCTGGTAAGCCAGCTCATGGGCTACATAGAATATTAGAAATGGGTTAGAACAATATGTAAGAGCTAGCCAATAAGAAGCTGGAACTAGCCGGGCCAGGCAGTGTTTGAGAGAATACAGTTTCCGTGTAATTATTTCGGGCATAAGCTAGCCATGCGGGCGGCCAGGTGCTGGGGATGCAGCCCTGCCGCTCCTATTTCAACAGAAGTAGAACCTAAAATTTTATCCCTATTCTCTAACACAATAAGCACAAAATAAGGTAAAATGAGAATCAACCTCCTGATTTACATCAGGTAAATAGACATTCTAATGATAATTGTGATGGTTTTTTTTGTTTTTTTTGTTTTGTTTTGTTTTGTTTTTTTTTTTTTTTTGTAGAGATAGGAAGGGAGTGGCCTATTTGATATGGGTCATTGGAAAAATAGTGGAAAGAGAAGCTAGATTTTCATTTCAAAGCCAGTGAAATGTTGTCAGTAAAAGAAGTTGAAAATTACTGGATGAAGGTTCTATGATGACAGTTAGGGTGGTCACCAGGCTGATTGCAGGAGGAGGCCAGTTCAGACGCCCTATTCTGATGGATGCTCCATTTCTAGTCCCGACCCCATCTCTCTTCAAAGGCAGCTGTGATGAAGGATTCCCCTCTGTATGCTGTGGATACCATTGGTTAATAAAGAAGCTGCTTTGGGCATATTGCAGCGCAGAATATGGCAAGGTGGAAATTCCAAGAAGGTAAAGGAGAGAATAGGCAAACTCAAGGAGACACCATATAGCCACTGAAGGAGACAGGTGCTGAATGCTGAATGAACTTGATATGCCAGGCTTTGTTGACTCCCCATGAGAGACCTGACACTCTCTGAGGAGTTAATGGGGGGTAAGGAGAAGGTGCAGGGAGGAAGAGGAGGGTAGGGAGGGGGAACTGTGGTTGCTATGCAAAATGAATTAAAAATTTTAAAAGAAAGTAAAAAGAACTAGAAATACTGGTAGAACAAAACCATGTGGCGATACAGATTAATAGAAATCAGTTAATTTAAGGCATAAGAGCTAGCTAGAAATATGCATGAGCTAATAGGCCAAGCAGTGTTTTAAATAATCAGTTTCTGTGTTATTTACTTCGGGTCTGTGTGGCTACAAAATGAATGAGTGGCCTCGGACTACACTACTGCATCTCAGAAAGCCCTCCGAATGATGGCCCCTTCCCCCCACTCCTCTCCTCCTTCCTCTCCAGTCTGAAGAGCAGTCAGGGTTCCCTGCCCTGTGGAAAGTCCAAAGTCCTCCCCCCTCCATCCTGGTCTAGGATGGTGAACATCCAAACTGGCTAGGCTCCCACAAAGCCAGAACATGAACTAGGATCAAAACCCAGTGCCATTGTCCTTGGCTTCTAGGCAGCCCTCATTGTCCTCCATATTCAGAGAGTCCGGTTTTATCCCATGCTTTTTCAGTCACAGTCTAGCTGGCCTTGGTGAGCTCCCAATAGATCAGCCCCACTGTCTCAGTGGGTGGGTGCACCCCTTGTGGTCCTGACTTCTTTGCTCATATTCTCCCTCCTTCTGCTCCTCATTGGGACATTGGGAGCTCAGTCCGGTGCTCCAGTGTGGGTCTCTGTATCTCCATCCATCACCAGATGAAGGTTCTATGGTGATATGCAAGATATTCATCAGTATGGCTATAGGATAGGGTCATTTCAGGTTCCCTATCCTCAGCTGCCCCAGGAACTAACTGGAGACATCGCCCTGGGCACCTGGGAGCCCCTCTAGCACCAAGTCTCTTGCCAACCCTAAGATGGCTCCCTTAATTAAGATATGTGCTTCCCTGCTCCCCTATCCAATCTTCCTTTATCCCAATCTTCCCGTTTCCCCCAAGTTCCCCCCAACCTCCCCTTCTCACTTTTCTCTCCCCATCTCCCCTCCCACCCCATCCCCAAGATCCCAATTTTTGCCCGGCAATCTTGTCTACTTTCCATAACCAGGAGGATAGCTATATGTTTTTCTTTGGGATCACCTTCTTATTTAGCTTCTTTAGGAGATCAAATTATAGACTCACTGACCTTTATTTATCTCTAGAAACCAATTATGAGTGAGTACATCCCATGTTCATCTTTTTGGGTCTGGGTTACCTCACTCAGGATAGTGTTTTCTATTTCCATCCATTTTCATGCAAAATTCGAGAAGTCATTGTTTTTTACCGCTGAGTAGTATTCTAATGCTTTCTTCATCCATTCTTCCATTGAAGGACATCTAAGTTGTTTCCAGGTTCTGGCTGCCACTCTTGGGAACATACCCAAGAGATGCCCGATCATATGACAAGGGCATTTGTTCAACTATGTTCATAGCAGCATTATTTCCACAGAGAATTTAAACTAGCCCCAGAAAACAAACAGTTGGTTTTCAGGTCATCCTTTCCTGTCTCCTCTCTGGGGGACTGAAAAGCCATCAGAGACCTTTGCGTCCATTAAACCTGGGCTTGTTCTAGTTCAGTTTGATTTGGTCTGATTTGGAATACTGCATCAAAATACCTTTATAAGGGTGCAGAAACTGTTTACACCCTGTCCACTATTGCCAGGAGACTCAGCTGAGATCATTCTGTGGATTCTTCGATGTTTCCCTATCCCCAGGTTTCTCCCTAATGCCATAATGGTTCCCTATATCATATAACCTTCATCCAGTGACTGATTAAAGCCGATGTAGAAATACACAGCCATACACTGGGATAAACTCCTTGAGTTTATTTGAAAAGAGGGAGGAGGGATTATATGAGCAAGAGGGATCAAAATCACGATAGAAAATCCACAGAGACATCTGACATAAGCTACTCATGGATTTGGTCTGTTTTTGTGGGGTCCCTGGCTGGAGAATTAGGATTTATCCCTGGTACATGAACTGACTTTTTGGAGCCCATTCCCCATGATGGGATAGCATGCTTGACCTTGCTATAGTAGGGAAGGGCTTGGTCTTGTCTCAACTTGATATGCCAGGCTTTGTTGAGTCCCCATGGGAGACCTGACACTCTCTGAGGAGTTCATGGGGCTTAGGGAGACAGTACAGAGAGGAAGAGGAGGGTAGAGAGGGGGGACTGTGGTTGCTATGCAAAATGAATTAAAAATTTTAGAAGAAAGTAAAAAGAACTAGAGATAATCCATTGCTTTCACTCTTCATTTTTCAAAATCACCTATTTTTGTTCCTTTAAGAGTAGGGCTTTTGCAGACTTTCCCAACACTGAGGTCACAGAGCCCTACAAACTATGAAGAATGAATATTTTATCCTTCCCTGAAAACTTTTATTGCCTTTAAATTTACATTGTGCAGTGTATACACATATAACTTAGCTACTTTTCCATTGAACAAAATCATAACTGGCACGTAGAGGTCTATATTTCTGTTTTCTTTATAAGATAGGATGTCCGTGTTCGAGCAGTACTTATTATTTTTCTTCAGAAGTGTTGATTCTAAACGAAACAGCACCACCTTGTATCCTGAAATATAGCTACAGCCTCACCAAAATCTCAGAACATCCTGAAGACCATTTTGATTAGATGGACATTGAACATGTTATGAAGAAGGTGAAATCAATTATTCCCCCACTCAGTACTAACTTCCACTGAAATATTATTAAATCATAAAACTCACATTTCTTTTTTTACTCTGATACAAACAACTGGAAAGAATGCTATATATTTGTGTCATTTGTGTCATGCCCATTGATTTGACTACCTCAGAAACAGAATTGAATATGAGATTCTTTTCTAAAATAGCCATTTTGTTATTTAATTGACTTTTAATATTCACACAAACTGACACAATTCCTAAAACATACACTAGAAAGATTACTGCTAATCTCACAGAATTTCACAGGCTAATGATTTGATATATATATATATATCTGGATATGAACTACTAATTATTACAATTATTCAGGCTTCATCTACAGGAGAAATATGTGACACATCTTTATCTTTAGCCTCCTTTCAATGGACTTGATAGACCAATAACATGAGTTTTGGTGAAGATAGAAACAGATACACAATTCTTAGCAAGGGTTGTGATGAGTCGCTCAGGAAGCTCTTTACACTGGTGACACACAAGTATACCCCATATTTGTCACTTCATGAAACAGTGACATTCTCTAAAAGAATTTTTTTAAGAGTGTATTTATGTTGTGTATTTTTAAAAATCATATTCCATCATAGCTAAACCACTATACATATCAAGTAAGAGTAATGCACATTTTATCAGATATATGAAGAATATCAATATGTATTCACCCATAATTTCACTTTTAAAATATGTTTATAAATTTGATTAGCAGAGTAATGTTTGCGTTGTGATTTTAAGATCAAAGATTTCATAACATTTCTGAATTCTTGGGTAAGAATACAATGCTGTTAAAAGCATAAAAAGATCTTGCTTTTTTCTTGCCAACACAATATTATTCTCACAGATGCACAATTGGCAAATGAGAGTGATGCTATATTCTGCATTTTAGGAGTAGATTATTATCCTAAAATCAAATTTTATAGTGATATCTAAATGTAGGCAGGTGTCTCGAATTTTACATCTTATACCCTTGATTGCTTTCAAAATTGCTCTTTTATGAGATAGGTTTTCTTTTCTGTATTTTTAATGTGTGAATACAGGACTCATCTTTTTGACTGGAAGGTATCAAAAGGATTGAGCTTATTGTTGAAAAGCAAATGCCCAAAGCATTAATATTTATTTAAGTATATTTTCTCTTGTTCCAGACATAGTGGGAAGTTAATGAGAGGAAAATTTCAAAAAGGTCAAAGTCTGAGCCAAATTTCTACTAAAGATTAACTACCCTCATTAATGATATGTCTGCAAGAATGGGGAATGGATATCCAATAATGTTTCTGTCACAGAAAATACTACATTCTACAGTAAGGGGATAACTCAAAGGTGTTAAATATTTTGATTCAGATCCAAGGGAAGTTCTAATTCTGTGGTTCTGTTTTCATCTTCTGAATTAGTTTAAGTTAAAGCCTAGTTCTTCATATTGAGTTCTGTGTATAAGCTACAGCAATACTGGGAGATGAAGATTATGTTCTGAGTATGCAAATATAGTAGAACTTTGCAAGAGTTTTTGACTGCTTACAAAAGGTAACATTAGAAACATGAAGAAGAGAATTCATCCAGGGTTGTGCCTCTAGGAGTACCAAAGAAAAATGCTGTGATCTGGGAAAGAGTTTAAAGAGGTAAATATCTGAGTCTACCATATGGTCAATTTCCCAGCATATTTATACCCCCATAAAGCTAGACAATTGTTCTCTTACCTCAAATTAGCTTATTTCAACATTACTTTGAGTCTCCTGCCTAAGCATTTTGATAGAAATTAGCAAACTCTCCAGTCTACAATCAATTATTAAAGCTCCTACAAGTTGAATCATTGCATGGAAAGAAATTTTAAATTATTACAAATCCATCTTATTAAAGTTTGAATCAAAATTAGAAGCTGTATTTAATAAATATGATTCAAAGATGATTATATGACATATTCAGAAAATAAAAATTTTAAATATTTTAAACCCATCATTTCTAGGAAATGAATAAAAAACCAATCAACAAATATGTCGGGAATGTGCTTAATTCAAAAGTGGTTCTAAATAACTTTACCAAATTAATTGGAATAAGAAATGAAATCTGCTTGCTGACGCCCAGTAGCTATTAACCGTGAATTAAACTGAATTGCTTCTAGTCAGATTCAGGGGAAGAAAAGAGGCACAAACAAGACACAATTACCAACCACTTTCATTGTTTCTTATATTGGGATCTAACAACCCATAACCAAAAGAGTGGAATTAGGGGGAGTATAGAAAGGGATTTAGTGGGAAGGGAAACATAGGAACAAAAAAACTGTGAAGTTGCCTAAGTATCCACAAAAGACAATATTACATATATTAGGAACAAAAGAATGAATAAACACACAATAGAGGGATACAGCAACTAGTAAAGGAAAAGAAATAAACAGCTTTCCCTAAGGACAAAAGGAAATAATAGGAAGTGAAGATGAAAAACCACAGATCTTTGAATATATCCAGTTCTGTAGTTATGAAACTGAAAACTGATAGTTTATATTGACATTTATAGTTACATCCATTAACAGAGATTTGTGAATTTGAGACAAGAAACAAGTGCAACTGTGTTCAAAACTGGCAGTATAAAGCAAGGAAATATTTAAGCTGACGTTGAAGCATGTATATTCCCGAGGATCATATTCTAAAAACAAAAGCTATTACCTTGATTGTGTTAATGGCAATGCAGATGTTTGCATATATCCAGATACAACAAAGAGCACAAAGGAAGGCTGTTCAGGTGTGATTGATTGACAATTATTCTTAAGTTATTCAGATTAAAAACAATGAAACAAAATGTAAATGTTTAAGCAACATCATTGGTGATGGGGACACAGGTGGGGATGAGCTTGAATTACTCAGTTGTTTATTTCTATTTGTTTTGTTTGTGGTACTGAGGATCAACAGAGTGCAGAAGGAAGTACAAGGGTGTGTAGAAGGAAGGTTTGAGCCCTAAATGAAAGCTGAGAGCTGTCATTTATTTGACTTGTGTTAGGTGTAATATTTAAACATGCAAAGTAAGATCAACAAATGAGTAATTCTTTTGTATTTTAATCCTACCAGTCTCCAACATTATCAGAATGGAAATTCTTAGTACAGATATAAGAAACTGTGTTTAATGGAAAAGATACTAAATAAATATTCTAAGGCCCTGAATTTGAGTTGGTTATAACATTAAGAAGGTATGTGTGCTAGATAATGTACTACAATATTTATTTAAGAAATAACATTGCAGAGCAGGCCCGAGCAAGCAACCCCCGCTGGAGCAGGTAGGAGGAAGCAGCTACCAAGGGAGTGATTGCCAAGGGAGCAAGCCAAAGACAGAGACTTCTGATGTACTGGGCCCAATCCAGGAACCTCTGTGGGAACGGGCACTAGGCAAGGAAGTCCACAGAAAAAGGCCCAAGCGAATGACCTCTATGGGAGCAGGCCTGAGTCAGCAACCTCCACCAGAGCAGAGCCAAGGCAGCAACCTCTACAGGAGCAGGCGCAAGGAGCTGAGGGGGCAGCCTAAGCCAGAGAACTCTGCAGGACCACACCCAAGCCAGGGATCTCCTGGGGAGCAGGCCCTAGCCAGGGACATCACTGTGAACAGGCCCAAGTAAGCAACCTTTCAAGCCAGCTACCTCCACTGGTACAGGCCGGAGCCAGTGATCCCCACCAGAACAGGCCTGAAACACAACATCCACAGGAGTAGACCCAAAACAATAAAAGGTCAGAGAGAGAATATCCAAATTAACAAGATCAGAATGAAAATGGGGACATAACAACAGACATGGAGGAAATACAGATAATTATCAAGTAATGCTTTGAAAACCTGTACTCCACAAAATTGGAAAACTTAAAGGAAATAAAAAATTTTTAGATTTTTAGGAAATATTACCAAAATTAAATCAAAACCAGATAAAGAGATTAAATTGACCTATAACTGCTAATAAAATAGAAACAGTCATCAAAAGTCTCCTAATCAAAAAAAAAAANCAAAAAAAACCAAAAAAAAAAAAAAAAAAAAAAAAAAAAAAAAAAAAAAAAAAAAAAAAGCTCAGGACCGGTTGTTTCAGTGCAGAATTCTACAAGATTTTCAAAGAATTACTAATAACAATACTCCTCAAATTGTTCCACACAATAAAAACAGAAGGAATATTACAAAACTTTTTTATGAGGCTACAATTACCCTGATACCCCAAACACACAAAGACATTACTAAGAAAGAGAATTACAGACCAATCTTACTCATAAACATTGATACAAAAATACTCAATAAAATAATGGCAAACTGAATCCAAAAGCACATCAGAAAAATCATCCACCATGATGAAGTAGGCTTCATCCCAGAGTTTTGGGATGGTTCAACATACAAAAAATTATAAATGTAATCCATATAAACAAACTGAAAATAAAAACCACATGACCATCTCATTTAGATGCTGAAAAGCCTTTGACAAATACAACATCTCTTCATTATAAACGTCTTGGAGAGAGTGCAGATACAAGGAACAAACGTAAACATAATAAAAGCAATATACAGCAAGTCAACAGCCAACATCAAAGTAAATGGAGAGAAACTCAAAATGATCATACTGAAATTAGAAACAAGACATAGCTGTTCACTCTTTCCATATCCATTCAATATAATACTTAAGGTTCTAGCTAGAACAATCAGACATCAAAAGGTGATCAAGTGGATACAAATCAGAAAATAAGAAGTGAAACTCTGACTATTTGCTGATGATATGATAGTTACATAAGTGATCCCAAAAATTCTACCAAGAAACTTCTAAAACTCATAAACACCTTCAGTAATGTAGCAGGATAACCCATTTACACATATGATAAATGGGCTGAGAAAGAAATCAGAGAAACATCACTTTCACAATAGCAACAAATAACATAAAATATGTTGGAGTAACTCTAACCAAACAAGTAGAAGACCTATATGACAAGAACTTAAAATATTTGCAGAAAAGAATTAAGGAAGACACAAGAAAATTGAAAGATCTTCCATGATCTTGGGTAGGGAGTATTAACATAATAAAATATCAGTCTTACCAAGGCAATCTACAGATTCAATGCAATGCCCATTAACATCCCAGAAAACTTCTTCACAGACCTTGAATAATACTCAACTTCATACAGAAAAGCAAGAAACTCAAAATAGCCAAAACAATTATGTACAACAAAGAAACTTCTGAAGGCATCACAATCCCTAAGTTCAACCTCTAGTACAGAACTACAGTACTGAAAACTTATTGGTATCGCCATAAAAACAGACAGAAGGATCAATGGAACTGGATTGAAGATTCAGATATCAATCCACACACCTACAAATGCCTGATTTTTGACAAAGAAGCAAAAAATATAAAATGGAAGAAAGAAAGCATACTGAACAAATTTTGCTGGTGTAACTAGATATCAACATGTAGAACAATACAAATTGATCCACATCTATCATCATGCACAGAACTCAAGTAAAAAATGAATCAAAGACCTCAACATAAATCCAACCACACTGAATCTCATAGAAGAGAAAATAGGAAGTACACTTGAACATATTGGCATAGGAGACCACTTCCTAAATATAATCCCAGAAGCAGACAGTGAGATAACCAATTAATAAATTGGACCAACTGAAACTGAGAAGCTTTTGTAAAGCAAAAACATGGTTAACAAGACTAAACGGAAGCGTGCAGAATGGGAAAAGATTGTCACCAACCTTACATTGGATGGAAGGCTGACCAACCACTATGTAACATGCTTGTAATTGGAAGGTAGAATCATATCAGAGGTTTAGTATTAGCTTAGGCTACAAGTAAGTTAGAGGGCAACTTAGGTACAAAAGTTCTTTTTATTTATTTATTTACTTATTTACTTATTTATTTAAGATTTCTGCCTCCTCCCCACCATCGCCTCCCATTTCCCTCCCCCAATCAACTCCCCATCCCTCATCAGCCCAAAGAGCAGTCAGGGTTCCCTGCCCTGTGGGGAGTCCAAGGACCTCCCACCTCCTTCCAGGTCTTGTAAGGTGAGCATTCAAACAGCCTAGGCTCCCACAAAGCCAGTAGTGCAGTAGGATCAAAACCCAGTGCCACTGTTCTTGAGTTCTCAGTAGTCCTCATTGTCTGCTATGTTCAGCGAGTCTGGTTTTATCCCAAAAAGAGGAACATGGTTTGTACTCACTCATAATTGGTTTCTAGCCATAAACAAAGGACATTGAGCCTATAATTTGTGATCCTAAAGAAGCTAAATAAGAAGGTGAACCCAAAGAAAAACATATAGTCATCCTCCTGGATATTAACCTTCATCAGGCGATGAAAGGAGACAGAGACAGAGTCCCACATTGGAGCACCAGACTGAAATCCCAAGGTCCAAATCAGGAGCAGAAGGAGAGAGAGCACACGCAAGGAACTCTGGACCGCGAGGGGTGCACCCACACACTGAGACAATGGGGATGTTCTATCGGGAACTCATCGAGGCCAGCTGGACTGGGACTAAAAAAGTTCTTGTCTCAACCATAATCACCAAAAATCATCATCAGCATCAGCAGCAGAAAAGTATACTTGTCTACATTTTTAAAATTTATCAATAACAAAGAGTAAGTTTCAAATGAAGATTTGTTTATATAACTATTAATAATGCATACTTCATAAAATATATTCACATATGAGGCTGAAAGGGGAAGCAGGGTGTTATTCAGGAAATACATAGTCAGGAAAATTGAAAATAAATTGACACATTATAAACAGAACACAGGGGCTCCAAAAAGTGCTAAATTCCATCTCAAATCAACTAGAATATCCTCTTTTTCAAGAGAACTTTTTCAGATTTCCAAGGTCAAAATGCAGGAAAGATTGAACACCATATTAACTACTGTTGTCTGAAATACAAAAAAAAAAGAACAAATTTAGGCATACTGAAAATGCAAAACAAACAGGAAAAAATAATAAAGTGTTTTCTACATTACCCCACTAATCAGTCCGTGGCTAAACCAAATACTGGGTGACTAGATGAAAGAGTTTTCTCTTGATAGAAAATTCCATCTAATTAAAGAAGAAACAATGATTGAGTTAGAACAGTATCTTTTAAAACTTAATATAATAACTTGTACACATTCTGCAAAGATCAACTTAGTCTTTCTTATATAATCACAACTTGCCTATGCACATAAATCTCAGCATTGCTCTTTGATGAAATGACTGTGCTTTAGCAATCAATATTGTAACATTTACAAAAAAAACACTCTAATTCACAAAGTTTTTGTTTTATATTGTGTTTGAAGAAATCAGAGAAGTTTTCTTAGTTACTAACATACTCCTTTGAGAGAAAATATAACCATGGGAAAGACAACCTGCCTAGGGAATTATATTTGCCAAGTACTATTAATATGGATTTGAAATTCTAAAAAATAAACACATAAACTTCTTAATAAAATCAGATATCTGTCATCATTTAGCATTTAATCCAAAGTCAATATTTCACTCTCTACACTACTTTGATTCATTAGAACCTCAGAAAACGAATTTGTAGGAGAATTAAAAGTTAACTTCAATTCAAAACTATCTTTAGATAGCAGTGTTGGCTGTCCTGACTTATTCAGGTGACTGAGACTGGAGGACCAACTAGAGGTGGAGACCAGCCATCCTGGGCCACACAGTGAACTGCAGCCCAAACTGGACCACTGAATCAACAAAGATAAACCAATCAACAACCAAAATCAGAGTTATTGCCAAGGGAATTGCTGCACAGGAGAAGATTGAATGCTGTTGCACTAGAGTATAGAAACTGAAAACACATTTCCAAAACCATACAGAGGTGATCATTCTTCACTGGGTTCAGTGTGTGCTATAAACAGGGATAAAAAATTAGCAAACTACCCTCTGAAATTTATCTCTTGATATAAAATAAATTATTCCAGAGACTTTTAAACTGGCCTAATTCTAAATTGCCATCATAGAGGCTACTTATTGAGTTTGCTAGCCATTTGGACAAGAAATTGCTCTTGCCTGGACTGTTTGATGTTATACTGTGTGAGTTGGACATGCGGGGCCCATGGAGAGTTGACTGCTGAACATGCCTAAAAATGAGATGGTCCTTCGGGGATCCTCATGATGTTTAAGTTCAGCTGAGGGCTTCAAACTGTGATTTCAGTGATTCTCATAAAAAGGGCATCATGGCTAAGTACTTTCAAGTATAGGATTTGGAATCAGTTTACCAAGAAGCCAGCCTTGAATTTACTACTTGAATAAATATTTTTAATTATTTAAGACTCAAAGAAACTTCACTCCCCAAGCAAGTTGTACCACCTAATATAGATATCCAATAAAACTTTGTAACATATTTATCTGAAGTCAGAATGTCAGTAAGTGGATCCTACTTCTGTTTCAACATATCCTAGGCTTAGAGAAATGAGAACAAATTGATTCAATATTTTTTTTAGCAAATCAGATATTCACTTCAGCACATAAGTAGAGCCAACTGACTACACCTTCATACACAAAGTATTGCACATATTGCCATTTAGTCATCTTGCTAAAATTGAAAATAAATGTCTTTGTAAATGTTAATGTTCTCATTTGAAATGTTCTTTTCTAAAATTGGAATCGTTTTCCAATGCTTTCGTTTCACATTGGTAACATTATTTTGTAAATGAATAGCTCCAAGCAATTTATAATGAGGTTACACTAATTTGCTACAACAAATTCAGAACTCTTAAATGTTGTATTTTTTGGCTCTATATCATGCAACACATGTCACAGATGCATCATAATTTGCTATTTTTGAGACACCGAAAGAAGGAAAAGTTTATTTCTGTTGCTCATACACTTGATGTAATTATTGGCTCAACAAATAATTATTAAAAACTTAATATTTACCAGGTTCTATGACAAGTGCTAGGTATACAATGTTCAAACTATGAACACAGCCTCTGAGTTAATGAAGCTTTTATTTTATCAGGAAAGAAAACTTTAATGTTCAAAAGGGAAGTAATCCATAAATGCAATGTTGCAAGAGCACATGGAAAATCTTTTTTGAAACAACCTATACAAAATAAGCAGGTTTTGTGAGTTTAATTAAAATAATTTGAATTTGTGTTGGAAGAATAAATTAAAGCTGAAATCTAGAAATTTAATTAGAAGCAAAAAGAACATTCTAGAGAACTCTTATCATGTGTCAGTGCCTGAAGTTGAAAGTTTATTAAAATCAATAACTCAAAAAAAAAGTAATATTACTAGAACACCGTATTGGTGACAGAGACTGAACACGATGTCAGTGAGAGATTCAGAACTGGATCTAATAGGACGGGATGGACTGCCTCTACTGAGACTTAGCAGCAATAATTGTAGTACGTAGGAGACTAACTATCACCTAATCAAGGGCAAGTCTTATCTATATGCAAGTAGCAGTTACCATAGACTATAGAGTAAGACCTTGTCTCAACAACAATAAAATAAAATAAGTGAATTAAAGGTTTCAGAAGTTTGGTTTCAGAAAAAAAAAGAACCTTAAATGTATTGTGGGAGTAAGATAAGTCAGAAGGATGGTAACAAATGTGAACAATAGTGTTGAGTCTGGAAATATTGGAGTAATGGTATTATCATCTGTATATGTATAATATCACCTAGATGTGTAGAACCACCAAGAATAATTATTTAAAAGAGTACCTAAGTGATAGAAATTTACTTTTTCCCTTTTTTTTTCCATAAGGAAGCTCTCTGACTCCTACTATGTCAAGCTGGAATATCATGTCAGCATATCTATTAGGTACAGGACTGGGATAGGGGTAGGCTAATATCAGTAGGAGGTCTCAGTAGGCCATCAGTCTGAAATTGCAAAAGTCCAGGAGGAAGAAGCTGTAGTTTCTAGTGTTTGCACACATTGTCCAGTTGTTCATAAACACTTAAAATCTGACTCAGACACCCAAGGAAGGCTTTGCCATCCCTGGTCATTATGGCCCAAATAGGTAATGATTGTTTCAACTTACTATAGACCAATGAGTCTCATAACCTTTGTCATGTCAAAATACACATTCACTCAGTACTTCAGTCACTCACGATTCCTCTGCTTGCCCATATCTTCTTCTTCCATACTTCCTAGGTGTTCAGGGTGATCCTTTTACTTCTTTCAGGGCAGTTCACTGCAATGGTCAACACCAGATGGTAAATATGAAAAGAAGAAATAACGTAATTTTCATGTAGTTAAATAGCAGTAGAAACAAAAAATAAAATACAAAGTAAGAAACAAAACATAGACAACTAGTATGCAATTTTTTCTGAGATCATTGAAAAGCAGCTTCATTTCGTATTTTTTTATGTATGAGCCTATGTTAAACATGCCCTAGAAATTTCAAATTTGGTCTTAAAGTTGTATTTTGTGAATGTTTATTCATATAATATATCACAACACTAAGTTTTTGTTTATGGATATTTTATATATTATAAAAAGAAATAGAGACATTTGCAAAGAAAACAGATTTACTAAATAAATGGTCCTAGCATGTAAATATTTTCAGAAGCGCAACTTCTCTTACTACTTTAAATCTCTGTGTTTATTATGGACAGAATTGTGATAAGTCTATATCAAGTTGGAGAAATCTGTTATTTTACTTAGGCAAACCTCTCAATCTATGATCATTGTATCATTCTATGTTTCTTTAGATATTGAGGATCAGTATAAGCTGTAGGGAACAGCTGAAGTTCTCGGTGGTGAATTAATATTGCTGACATCATCACAGCTATGTCAAGGACCTGAATGCCTCAGACTGAAGTGAACAGCAAGCCTTCCCTTGGTCATTTTCCTAGTTGGAATACAGAGGTTGATAGGGTATTATGAAAATGTCAACCACTTTCCCTCTCTGGATGACTGTAACCACAGACAGCTTCTCTACATAGGCCTCTATTGAGATTAGAACCCTGAATTTTCTGGGCTGCTGGGTGTTGTTTCCAATAGAAAGCATAAGCAACCTGATGCCAGCTTTTGGCACATGTGTCTGTCATGTCTTCATCCCTTATACACCAATTAGGCAAATTCCAAAGTCATACAGATCATATCAATTACTACGCAAAGCAAGGAGAGTGCATGATCAACTGAGTAAAACTATGTGCATTGTATTTCATTGCATTGAAATCATTACTACATTACAGATATTTCTTTTATGCTTATTCTACAAAATGGTATTTTACCTTTTACTCTTCAAATATCTGAAATGGTAGACAAATACATTGATTTGTCATATCCATTATAAAAGANATATAGGTTTTTCGAGACAGGGTTTCTCTGTAGTTTTGGAGCCTGTCCTGGAACTAGCTTTTGTAGACCAGGCTGGTTTCGAACTCACAGAGATCCGCCTGCCTCTGCCTCCCAAGTGCTGGGATTAAAGGCGTGTGCCACCACCGCCTGGCTTCTTTTTAAAAATATTAACCTTTAGCTGTGCCCAACCAAAAATTGTCACTTACTGAGTACATGCTTAAGGACTATGGAATCAAATGATAGCAAATGAAATAATTACAAACAAAAGAATTCATAATGTTTGAAGCACATCTGAAAGTTTGTATTAGATATCAGCAACTTTGTTTTTCTACATTCAGTCAGCTACATACTACCCACCAGCTGAGCTTGTCTGGAAACCACACAAATAAGGTATATCATTATCCCTGTATTAGGACAAGACAGAGAAAATGCTCTGTGTTGACCAGGTCATTGCAGATGACCAGAGACTCAGCAAAAGAAGAAACTGAAATGGTTTACAATCAACACACTAGCCAGAGACTTTCATTAAACAACAGGGTTTCTAAATTGTTCTAGGCATTATTGCTGCCCATTTAGTGTTGTATATTTTGCCACTTAATTTAACTTTAACCACAGAGTCTGTGTCTTGAATAGCACACTGCTGTGGTCATGGGTGGAAAAGTGACCCACACTAGTTCCTAGTATGCTAAAAACCTCTCTAAACATGTCTGCTCACATGGTTTTTAGACTTGTCCGGGGTGCTGCAAGCATCTTTCCACTCATCGTTTACCCTGCCTATGGAGAGACACACTTCTAAACTAGACAATGAATTGGACTTATTCTCTCATGATGTACGAACAGACATGCTCAGATATGCCCCATCTTCAGAGTAAGAAAATGCAGAACTTTTGGCTATGTGTAGCATTTTGTAATGTCCACTGATATTTCTGGTGCTGACCCTGGCCCCAGGCATTAGTGTGGCTAGATGTAATACCAGTTATGAAAACAAACTGATGCAATAGCCATGAGGTAAATCATGCTAAGCTCATACTGACCCCAAGCTTTCTATTAGGTCAGTTTTAAGTGGGAATTGATTTTTGTGCCTTTACAAAGTGAGGTGGAAAGTGGTGGTGTCATAACTTTGTTATTTAGGAAGCAGTAGGACGTGTCAGAGTGATCCAAGTGTGTGTACATAGAAAGGTGCACTGGATGTCATATAAACTCAATAGTGGCTGTTTAGTGAAAAACAAGCGTTAAACAACAAGGTCATGGCTGCAAAGGATGTAATTCATAAGTCAAAAAGTTACTTAAGACTTGGTGTCCCCACTTTTCTTCAGGGAAAAATTCTATTTCCACTTGTAAATCAGCCATTATTATAACTGAATGTAGTAGAATTATTTTTGCATACTTTCAGGAACACCAGAAATAGAAAACACAGCACACACAAATACACACAAAAAATTTCACATACAAATATACACACACATACATACAAACATACAGGCACATACAGATATATACATGTACAAACACATTCACAAACACAATGCAACACATATGTATGCACAGACTTGCATGCATTCACATGCACACATGCATGTACACATGTGTGCACATGCATAGTCATATACAGCGTGCACATGCACAGAGCTAGGCACCAAAAAGGTATGGTTCACCAATATAGAATAGTAACAGAGTCAACAGTAAGTGTGATGGGAAATCTGTGATCTTCAGCCAGTTTGGATTAAGGAACAGCAGTAGCATAGTGAGGCATTGTCCCTGGGCACATTTTCAAAATTTACAGCAAGCTTGAAACTCAATCATTAGTTGATTGTTTAACCTAGTTCTTCACAATTACTGAAAGTAAGGTGTACGAGAATTTTAATGGAGTCACTTTGTATAGGTGTCTCATTTGAAAAGGACTCATTCGACTACTCTGGCGAAACCAATTAGTGTTGCTATTGCCTCAGTTCCCACGTGATCATACATATGTAAGTTCAGTCATGAATACATATATGTACATACCTATATACATATATACAAACATACATATACCACAGACCTAATTTCACACAATAAATTCCAACTATAAAAAGTGGAGAATAAATCTGTCTCCCAGAAATTAAATAACATTAAAATACATACAAACTGATTTCATATGTAAATAGAAACGTTACTAAAATGGATGGAGGTTATTAGTTCATGGTAATACTACTTAATGCATTTATTAGGCTTTTATATTATAGGTTTGATGAAAATAAGCTCCTATTTTAGAGATAGTGAAATATAAAACGGAAGTCTGTGATATTTCATGAATTTAAAGAGCATAATGGTTCCAAATGTTCCAGCCCCTGTGCCTGTGCCAGGGTCCATATGTCCCAACAATGAAACAGCAGTTTTCTGACACTCGCTTCCTAATTGCCACCAGGCACTGAGGACAGTTCATAGATGATTAATACTGATGACAAACAGAGTGTGCCAATGCAACTGCTGATTCCCAAGGATGTTTTGATGATATCTTATGTAACTCAGAAGACGGAAAGACTTTAATGTGGAGAACTCTAAATCCTGGTACAAAGAACACATGAGTGTTGTGGATGGATTGCTCACAATCGACTATGTGAAACTGCTCATCTTTCCCAATAACTCATTGCTGATATTCTCATCACCCAATAAACTAGAAGACACTGACTCTTCTCCTTAGTGTCGTTTGGGTAGGAGAGTCAATCCTGTACACTAAAAGACATAGGACCTTTTGTGGAAGGCAGAGGAAGGTTAGAGCAGACCCAAAACATAGCCCTTGAGTGTGGAACTTAGACAAACTTTCCTTCCTAAATAACATTTACCACAGAGAACATTTAGCAATGAATATTAACTTATAATTAGCAAGAAAATCTGGTGTTCACCATAGGATAAAAAAAGAGTAGTTATAATGCAATAATAACATTTACACTAACAATGTAACTAAAACTATTAATTTTCAGAAAATCAGACAAAGCAGAAGGAGAGAGAGCACGAGCAAGGAACTCTTTCTAACTGTGTTGTTGTTTTCACATATAATTCTTCTCCCTGAGTCTGACAATTAAATTACTGTTATGATCCCAATTTCTTGCTAACTAGAATGGGCCTTTCCATTCATGGAATGCAAGAATTGATATCCAAAAAAAAAAAGGATATTGAAAGAATATTTCACAATTCTAATTATTTTCTTCATTTACATTTTATATTTATTTGAGGGGAGGGCAGACAACATCATAAATATAATGTCCAGAGAGCAACTTGGGAAAGTCAGTATTCTCCTTCATCACATGAGTTCCATGTAAGGAACTAAGTTCATCTTGACTGGCATTTTCAAAATAATAAGATTGACACCACATACTGTGTTTGCACTATTATTTAATAACACTTAAAGCAATAGTTTCCACACATTTATAATTCATTAATATGTGAATTTAAAATAAAATGACTTTAATATTTCTCATTGTCAAGTCTCACCTAAACACTAAATATGAAAATTCAGTATAATATCATTTTAAGTATTTGAAATTTGTATTCCTAAAGAAAACTGCAATTCGTGGTAACTTGTCCACCATTGTAGTTACTACTCATATTTTAAACATTATAAACAAGAGATTTCTGTGAACATAATGACCCCTACAGGAATTAAAACCATTTCTAGATATAAAATTAAAGAGGAAATTGAGAACAATATTTTAGGGTATGGTAGACTCAAAAATAATCAAACAATATAAGAAAGCTTCACTACTATCAATAAAACTTTAACAATATTTGACAACTATTGGCAGTGCTATTAAAGTTATTGCTCTGAAAGACAAAAGATCTTGTTTAATTAATGTATATGTTGTTAGAAATAAATTTAAAATTAAATAGACAAAAGGCATGTTGAAATTTTAAATAAGTGGACCAGAAAGATGTTTCAAATCACTCTAATAATTTTTCTTAAAATTGTAATTAGTTTTGTAATTCTTTATTATTAATTTGAATGGTGATATCTCAGTGCTTATTATTACTATGGGATCATTTTCTGAAAGCAGAAAGACCAAATACTACAAATAAAAAGGAAAGGAAAGGAAGAAAGAAAGAGGGGGGCAGGAAGGAAGGAAAGAAAGAAAGAAGGAAGGAGGGAAGGAAGGATAATGATGAAATAGGTAATCTGAGCAAAGATTCTATACAATTTTATGAAATATTAGCACACTACGCATTTTAAAAGAAAAATATTAATTTGGCAAGTGACTAGGTAGGAAATCATTTTTTTAAAAACTTCAACTGTATTATAAAGGATCCAATAGCGTGAGTCTCCAAAAGAATAAAGAAATCATATCTACTCGAACCAAGGAAAACTGATGTCCTTACAGTCATCCGAATCCTCATCACCTATTATTTCTGACAGACAAAAAATATGCCCTAGTAATGCTGTGGTGAATTATCACACAATTTATTAAAGCAAACTCCTGGTGAGTATTAATTTTGCTGAGTTACAGGCTGACACCACATATGATTAGTGTTTAGTTGCACTACAATTCAGAAATCATCATCCACGGACACGTAAGATTTACTATAAAAAGAAATGGCAGCATCATGAACAACAGAAATGGAATTTTCCATCTGACTCATTGATCCTAAAATAAAACCTTCAATTTTGGTGCCACATAAAATGGCACTATTTCATTTGTAGGTGTATACTGAAATAGTGTCCTTAAGCATAACTGTAAATCAAACCAATAATTTTGCACAGGAAGAAATTGAGACAAAGATAAAAGACAGCCACCTAAAGTGACTTGTATAATTAGGATACTTTTACCTTTATTTTCAAAGCAACAGCTGACAGGCCATAGCGATATTTTACATTAAAATTTGAATTCTTTGGGGTATGTCAGGAAGGAAAATATGAAACTTAGCAGAAGAAATCATAAATTTAACTTCTATTTTTCTTGTTGAATAATACTTCAATTTTCTAAGTATGTTGTTGGCCAAAGTCCAACAAAACAATTTCACTGTAAAGATATTAGTTGCCAGCATAATTAAAGATATGCCCAATTGTGTCTTTAAAATTAATATTCTGTCTAGTCAAGTATTGTTAAACATAAACATTAAAGGTATGTCATTTCTTCGCCAACAGAGATGTTAACTATTATTTTCCTAAAAGAAAACAAATGGCAGAAAAATACATTGAAACAAGAGCCCATGTCTTTGTGCCCATGGTCCTACCATAGTCAAGAATTATTTTCAAACATCAAGGAATGAAATTATTCCACTAAGGCAAGTATCTAAGTGGGAAAAATGCAAATAAAACACCAAGAGTTTACCAGAGCGGAGAGAAGTGTTGAGTAGGTCAGTAGACATATTTACTGTTGTACAAATCTACATAAATGAGCCTAGACGGAGAAAGCATCTGTGGATTTGTTAAATTTGAAAACTCTGAGGAGAATAATAAATATAGAACAGGCAACATGAAAAAAAGCCAGTGAAGTTTGGCAGCCTACTGTGCTAAAAGCAGATGAATGCACAAAAATGGAACCTCATACAGCTGGCTTAAGAATAAAGAACCAAATGGAGAGCCAAATTTTCTGGTGCATTAAGAGCCCATATAGAATATGCGATAAAACGTTAAGTTCCTTTAATATTATGGAATGCATATAGTTAAGAAATTGAAATATTCCAGGTGATCCATCTTGGCGTCTAGAAAAGGACGATATGAAATGAATAATACCAGTTTTCTATTGCTCATACGTCTTCACTAAACCCAACTTCCATCACCATTATTTTTTAATCCAGATATGATTGAAGTGGTATGTTATTCTAAGAGTCCAGTATGAGCTACATAGAATGAAGATCTTTATCTTCTTGTTCATCTTGATACACATTTCAAGAATAATATAGGATAATGATAATATAGCTGCATTTCAAATGTTTGTTTTAAACTAACAGTACATTCATTTACATGTTATATGCAGTCTCATTTTACAAGTATTTGTAATTCAGTATATACTCAAATAATGTTTAAAGGACTACTTTAATGAGTCTATCAGGTTGTGGTGTTCAATGAGAATGCCCAATTTAGGATTATATATTCGAATGCTTGGTCTCCAGATGGTGAGCTATTTAGAGGAATTAGGTGATGTGGTCCTTACTGGAGTAGCTATGTTGCTGGGGAGACCTTTAAGGTTTTATAAACCCACATCAGGTGTTTTCTCTCTCTCTCTCTCTCTCTCTCTCTCTCTCTCTCTCTCTCTCTCTCTCTCTCTCTCTTTCTCTCTGTCTAGTCAAGTATTTTTAAACATAAACATTAAAGGTATTTCATTTATTCTCCAACAGAGATGTTAACTATTTCTTTCCTAAAAAAAAACAAATGGCAGAAAAATACACTGAAACAAGAACCCATGTCTTAGTGCCCATGGTCCTACCATAGTCAAGAATTCTTTTCAAACACCAAGGAATGAAATGCAAGTAAGGCACTTCACTAAGGCAAGTATCTAAGTGGAAAAAATACAAATAAAACACCAAGAGGTTACTGTCTCTGCTCACTGTCTCAGGATCAGGATGTAATGCTCTTAGTTACTGCTCCAGGGCCATACCTGCCGGTATGTTGCCATGCTCCTTGCCATGTTGATAATGAACTAATCCTCTAACACTGTTTGGGAAGACCCCAAATACATGCTTGATTTGATGAGAGATGCCTTGGTCCTGGAATTCTCTTCACAGTAATAGAACAGTGACTGAGCCACAGGTTCACAGGGTGATGGTGAATTTTAAAATTTCAAGCATCATCAGGGGCTGTACAAATGAATGATTGATTAAAAACAGTTGTAGTGGACCTGGATTCAGTTTTTGTCACCTACATTAGGCTGACAAGCATATATAGCTCCAGTTTTAGAGAAATCTGCCATCTGCTCTTGACCTCTATGTGCCTTGTACACAATTATGTACACAGGCAAAGTAATATACATAAAATAATACATACATATTTTAATATTTTTAAGAGTATTATCATCTTAAACCACTGAACCAACATTTCTCTCAGTTATGAACATCTTGAGAGAACTATAATGGTCGGACCAGTGACTACAGAAATCTCAATCCCGTTATACTAAAGCAAATTGAAATAGGTATAGTCATGTATCACAGGTAGATTTTTGACTCCATTACAATGGCAATGAGTTCATTAGGGGCCACTTTCATAATTTACTTCCAATGGCAAATGTGGGAATAAACACAGTTATACATTGAGACACGCATTTCCTAGTTAAAAGGTGTTCATTTTCACTTAGCAGCTAAATTTGTGCTGCAGGCAGGAATACAGTAGATGCTAGACTAAACAGAACCTTGCCTACCTTATCTGAGAATTACAGACAAGTCATTCTAAAGGACTCTGAAATATTCAAAGTATCTCATATAGTTATTACATATTTATTGCTCCTCTAAAGCATTGATGTTGCATTAGGAGCGGCAGGGCTGCGTCCCCGGCACCCGGCCACCCGCATGGCTAGGTTATGCCCCAAAATAATTACACGGAAACTGTACATTTTTAAACACTGCCTGGCCCATAAGTTCCAGTTTCTTATTGGCTAGCTCTTACATATTATTCTAACCCATTTCTAATATTCTGTGTAGCCCTCGAGGTGGCTTACCAAGGAGGATCTTAACCTGCATCTGTCTGGAGTGGGAGAATCATGGCGACTCCTTCGACTCAGCTTCTTTCTCCCAGCATTCTCTTCTGTGTACTCCACCCACCTAAGGGTTGGCCTATCAAGGGGCCTAGGCAGTTTCTTTATTAATAAGAAATCACTCCCACATCACATTGAAATGACTTGTAAAGCTCACAAGCCATAACCCTGTTTTACTCTGTTTGCTATCTTTACTGATGTTACAGACTAAAATAGTTATTGCTTGGATTTCCCATCTTCATTTTAAATATGATGCATGCAAACCATTGCAGTAATTACCTCATTACATGTAAAATATTTTGGCCAAGTCACTAAGTCTCAGAACTGATTTTCTGTATTTTCTTTGAGTTATTATTATAAAAGACATTCAACACTCTGTGGGTACTTCATGTCCTAAGAAAAATGGTTAAATGTGCTTCTCTGGGTACCAGTTTTCCATCCCTGGAACCCCAAACCCATCTTCCCTCTGCATCCCCTACTTTCTTCTATTACCCATTGACTATTAAAATTGTTTTACTGTCTTCAATTTCTTTCCTTGTTTGTCTTTTTAAATGATTTTCCCAAGGAAAGGGAAATTATTTATATGCTTTTCAGTAAGCTCTAATCTTTTGGGGAAAAAGTTCTTCCAATACCTTATTAAAATAGCAAGAACAAGGCTGTAGGATAACACTTTTGTACACTGTAAAAATTTGTCACGTGTATTTAATAAAATGCTGATTTGCCAGTAACCAGGAAGAAAGCATAGGTGGGGCAAGCAGACTAGATAGATGAGAATTATGGGTTAATTTAAGTGGTAAGAGCTATTTATTAACAATCCTGAGCTAATAGGCCAGGCAGGTTATAATTAATATAAGCCTCTGTGTGTTTTCTTTTTAGAACTGAATGGCTGCAAGACAAGGCAGGACAGAAATTTCCATTTACAGAACATACCAAGCATAGTGGTGCATGCCTTTAATACCAGGAATTGGTAAGGAAAGGTAGGCAAATCTCTGTGAGATTGCAGTCACTCTGGTCTACATAATGAGTTACAGGACAGCCAAAGCTACATAGTAATAATTGAAAATTTAACAACATGAAAATATCTTTTTCCTTTTCTATTTCTCTTTCTTTCCTCTTCATCTTTTCTTCATTCTCTTACTTCTGAAATATTGTTCTCCTTTTCAATTATGTATCCAGATAATCATAAATTCCAACTCAAATTCAATATATAATAATACTTAGTAAAATGATATTTTATGATTTGTATAATATCCTGTTTCTTGATAACACAGGAATTGACAGCAACACAAATCTTTGCAATCTAGACATAGTTAGAAAGCTTGTTTCTCACTATTTGATATTACCATTTCCAAAATCAAACTTAACTAAATATTGTCAACAGTGCCATTATTCTTTCTACTCATAATTCATCTGTCTATTGAAGCAAGCTGAAGAATTTGCCTATCCTAACTCTTACTCAGAGTCCCTTCCCCTAGTTGTCATCTAACACCCAAAGTTGGTCATTCCTTATTTTTACAATTGTAGCTGCCCTATTTGACTTACTCACCAACTTTAATTGAGAACACTTTATGCTTTCAAAACAAAATCTATCACGTACTGGCTTTGTGGGAGCCTAGGCAGTTTGGATGCTCACCTTACTAGACCTGGATGGAGGTGGGTGGTCCTTGGACTTCCCACAGGGCAGGGAACCCTGATTGCTCTTTGGGCTGAAGAGGGAGGGGAACTTGATTGGGGAGTGGGGAATGGGAGGAGGTGGCAGGGAAGAGACAGAAATCTTTAATAAATAAATAAATAAAAATTTAAAAAAAGCAAAATCTATTACCAGTCATTATTGTTGCTGTTTAAAAAAATTCCTCCTTGTACTATCATGAATAGCAAAAGCCTACGATGTTGCCCAAATAACTAATGGAGAAACAAGTATTCAAATCTCACTGCAACTTTTCTTTGCCAACCACCCTCTGACCAGCATTAATCTACTTCCTTTCATGTTATTTATATTTTCTCTATCGCACAGCACATGCAGGGTCTTCTCTGAATTGCTTCTCACTGGCAGTTCTTGCTTTACTCCATCAGGATCACTTATATTTTTTTCTTAGTATTTTATTAATAGATATCATAGTTTCTTACGTAGAAAATATATTATAAGTATACCTTGTTTCTAAAATTCAATGATTTCATGACAGAAAAAAGCATTCAGAGACAAAACATAAATTCTATAGTATTCCTGTGAACCGAGGAATGCTGAGTTGTTGGTATAAAATATAGACCATGGTTTTGCTTTATGAAAGCTTTTATTATTTAAATGTGAAATATTTAGATGGTTAAATGGTGCAAAACAGAATAATCATGTTAAATTTCCTCAGTTTTTTCAGAGTCTTACAAAATGTAGGGGTGGCTGACGTATCCTTAAGTAACCTGACTCCTCTGTAATGTGTTTACTATTTGCCTCATCTCTAGAAAGAATCCATCATTGCCTTGCTATTAATGTGTTCCTGCTCCCAGGGATGTAAGAGCCATTCTCCTGTGATCTGACAAGGGAAGGAAATCTGTACAGCTAGCCAAACAAAAGAAAACAGACTCACCATCTTTAAAAAAAAGCTTTTCAAAATTAAAAACAAACAAAACATTAGAAGTTTTATTTCTTCCTTCGCAATTTTTTCCTACAGTTGATTTATATATTTTTAACAAATTGAGGACGAAAAATTCACTTTTCATAAAGAACTAGTTCTGTTTATTTTTTTTCAAAATAGGTTCAAGGGTTATGAGTACGGACTAAGAATAAATCTGGGCCTATGTATCCCAACTGTTACAGTTTATTAAGGTTATGATAATTGTTATCAGCCTTTTCACACTGAAGTGCTGTATTTTGTAGAGTGATAGTAGAAAGATTTTTGCAAATCCTTAAACTTCTTCATCATTATCCAAAAATCCTAGCATATAAAACATATGTCCTAGAAAATAGACTTGCAAGCTTTAGAGAAGATAATGCACCTCCTAATAACTTCTGACTTCCTGGAATCAATCTCTAATTTAGCATCATTCACAACATTCTAGGCAACAGTTCTTTCCTAAGCTTGCATTCTTGCTTACAGGAAAATTCAAGGTCAGTATTAATAAAACGAGGCAGTAAATATCAGGCGAACCCAGTGTGGGTTCACCACAGTACACAATGTTATACAATAGTGGGTTTTTGATCCTACTGCACGTACTGGCTTTGTGGGAGCCTAGGCAGTTTGGATGCTCACCTTACTAGACCTGGATGGAGGTGGGTGGTCCTTGGACTTCTCACAGGGCAGGGAACCCTGATTGCTCTTTCTGACGAGGGAGGGGGACTTGATTGGAGGAGGGGGAGGGAAATGGGAGGCGGTGGCGGGGAAGAGACAGAAATCTTTAATAACTAAATAAAT
>NW_026067930.1:25933472-25972644 GCF_014885135.2 Alexandromys fortis | reverse complement strand
CCAGTGATTTTGCCGGACTTATACATCCACCTGGTTTAACTGAATATTGCTTGGGCTTTTAAAATCTCAAAGCCCACCCTTACTGACACACTTCCTTCACAAAGGGCCTTTGTGAATGCCTTTGCTTACTCTGACTAGCCCACACCACCTAATCTTTTACAAGTAATGCCACTACCTGATGATTAAACATTCAAATGTATGTGCCTACAGGGGCCATTCCTATTCAAACAACCACAGATAATTACAAGTCAAATGTTCATTATTAGATCTTGCTTTTCATTTTCAATAAAAATGAAAGACCATATTATTTCATTTACATTTGTTATCTCTGTAAATGTCCATACTTTATTCACATGTTTTCAGCACTTTAGTTATTTTAACTACTGATGTATTTTAAGATGGCGCCTTATATTTCCCTAGATTGCCTTCAGCTCACTACATCACTGAACATGACTCTTGCCTTCTTTTACCAACTTTCCCAATTACAGGACTGTGATACCAAGCCTAGTTTCTGTGGGGCTTGGATTCAGTTCAAAGACTTTCTAAAAGTTAACAAAACATTTTACATACTGAACTGCATATCCAAGACCTTATAATTAATTTCCTGATTCATTATAATTATTTCTCCATGTCCTTGACTGGCACACAGTCAAAAATATCTTTTCAGTTGTGCAACATGTCATGGAAATAAAATTTAATTGCATGTGTCTTCAGATGAATATAAATTAACAATGGAAATAATCTTCTCTATATTATATTTAGATAGTTTCAGTATGTTTTGGAAAATATCATATCATAAATAAAATATGTTATTTCTTAATGTTTTCAAATATGTGTGGTAAATTACTTTTCCCAATAAATATAAATGTTCTAGAGGATTTTGAGTAATACATGGGAAAGAATTTTAGATTTTAATCATTTTTCAGAGATAAAAATTTTCTTAGAAAATGTTAGTCACTAAGAACAACAAAATATTTCAAAGCACCTCAAGCTCAGTAACTCTCTACTGTGGGATCACATATGGATATGAATTATAAACTTTAGTTTTGAGTATAATCTACATGGCAGGATTTAAATTGAATCACATATGTGAAACAACTCCGTACCTTTCAATTTGTGCATCCTCTACATTTGCAATGGCAATAACCAAAAAATCTAGATGAAAAAAGTACCAGACTTTGTCTTTTATAATAGCAAAGATAATTCAGCAGAGGGTGATTATAAAGATAAGAATCTTGGTCCAAAAATCAAAACCAGAGCTCCATATTTATTTATTGGCATTCACTGAGAAAGTCATTTGAAACTTTACTTTCAAAAGTCATTTGAAAGTTTACTTTCTGCTCCTACTAGACTAAGAAAGAATGTGGTTCCAGGCAGTTCTTGACATAGCATGTAATCAATGAATGTTATCTTCGTTACTGTTAATAATCAAGAACAGGATTTAAAATCTGAATTTGCCTCACACTGTTTCACAAACTATGAGAAGATGACATAATTTATCTGAATATTGGTGTTCCTCTTAGTGCAGGATTTTGTAAAGTTATAAATTCTGTTAATGGTAGGCAAATAAATTGAATGATTTAAACCATTTTACCCTGTTAATTTATTAGTCAATAATTCAAAAATTTATGAACTTACAAAATATCCTTATGCAATGCTATATTATGTTACTTTGAGAAGAATTTGAAAGAACATAGTGTGAAAATATTTAATATCAAATTCACTAATAGGTGCCCTGATGAGTGTCCAAATGAGATGTGGACACTTAGTCCGTCTCTTAAGCTCAGTGTGGAAGTTTCTTTTCTTTCATAAGAATCTTCTAGGAAATTCAGATGGCCTTGTGACACTGATTAACCCCTCCTTATGTCCATACCCTAGTGTGCTACAGCACACCCCAGTCATACCTGAAAATATCCTCCAACCTTTGCTTCTGAGCTATTGGGTTTGATCTCAATGGACTTGTTGGTAGTCTTTAACAAATTCTCCTTAGACATTTTACACACTTACTTGGCATATTTCCATGTGAGAAATCTTTCAGGGGACAACACACTTGAGAGCACCAAATTGGGCTTTCTCAGAAAAGTCAAACAAAAGATTTTAGTTAAATACCCAAAACTCATTAAGATGAGGATCTAAGACTAAGTTTACTCTTTGTTCTAGTTAAACTATGGTTGAAACCATAGGTAGAGAAGATTGGATCAGTCAGAAAGAAAAATGAATAATTTTTTCATAGATGT
This sequence comes from Alexandromys fortis, assembly GCF_014885135.2. Lineage (NCBI taxonomy): Eukaryota > Metazoa > Chordata > Mammalia > Rodentia > Cricetidae > Alexandromys > Alexandromys fortis. The sequence goes on along the minus strand of NW_026067930.1, from coordinate 25,970,407 downwards.
TAACAATGACTAAGAGTAATTTTGACTGTGTACTCGAGTTGTAGACATTCTTACTAAACTAGTTAACTAATAACTCTCTGCAGTAATGTTAATAACCCAAAGAAAGAAATCTCTGTTCGCAGAAAGGACTGATTAAATCAAAATGTTTAGGCTAATAGTTCAGAGGTGCTCCACATTTAATATGCAAATTATGAGTATCTATAAATGTGATAACCAAGTATCTTTCACCAATAGTAGTAAAGTGCCCCAAAATAAAGTCATATTTATTGACATATGATAAAGCAATAATAATAATAATAATATCAGATAAAAGAAAAAAGAACTATTAATGGTAGAAGAAATAATTTGTGCTAAGAAATATCAGATTAGTTTCTGGGGTTCAGACTTAGCTCTTTCCATTCAAAAGCAAGTTTATGTATTTCCCGTATTTATTTTTCTTGTGTACTGGTGCATATAAAGACATATATTTCTAGTTTACTATGGAAATATGTAGTATTATAAATACTCACTGGAAATTAGTGTGGAGAATCCTCAAGAACTAAAAACAAAATCTACATATGACCCAGATACATCACGTCTTGACATTTGACCACAGAACTTGACATACTCCATGGATACTGTGTTGTGTCATGTTTATTGCCACTCTATTTACAGTGGTAAGAAAATGAAGCAACTTAAATGTTTTTGAGCCGATAAACATGCAATGAAAACATGGCATACACTATGGAACATTGCTAGTTTATAAAGAAGAATGAAATCATAAAATTTTCAAGTAAATTGATGGATCTCAAAAATACTTTAATCAGTGAGATAACCTAGATCAGAACCAAAAATAAAGCAGCATATGTTCTCACTCATCTAATTCTGGCTTCAACTCTTCGGATGTGGGTGTGGGTGTGTATGTATTTGTGTATATATATATATATATATATATATATATATGAATATATGTATATATGTATATATGTATATGTGTGTATATATAAGTATATACATATGAATAAATTACCAGTAAGAATAAAAGAAAGATTGTGTGTGTGTGTGTGTGTCTGTGGAAAGTGGAGAGCAATAGAGATGAAAATAAAAGGTATATATGTCTCAAGGGAAAAGGGGTAAAAGTAAAGGGAACTTTAATTAGGGAGGGGAAAGTAGATAAATACAATTTGGGAGAAGGGTAAAATAACAGTCATTATAGCTTAAAAACCTGAAAAAATCTATTAACTGACTATTTAAAATAATCTTTAATTTAATAGAGATAAGTGTTTGTATACACATACATATAGAAATTGTAAGAATTTTTCCATGTACATTTACAATGTTCCACAAATAGCCATAGACCATCTAACACAAACCCAAACCAAGAAGGGAGGGCTTCTTTTGGGATATTGGGCAAGTCTATCTAAGTTACCCCCACAAACATGAAAAGCTATTGATGGTGCCCTTTGTTGCACCCCCTAGGGGTAGACAGTAAATTCCAATGCATATTCTGACAATAGAACTCATACCAAAGACTTAGATACCATTGCAGAAAAAGGGGTGGGAAGAGTTTAAGAGAGAGAGGAACAGGAAGTTTGCTGTGAGAGTGTATTTACTACAAATGTTGGAGAAGCTATACCCATGTCATCTCACCAATGTGGCTGCATAAACATGACTTTAACTTGAAAGACATGAATAGACATGCTGAAGAGGAATAAGTAAAGTCCAGGAGACCTGCTCCATAAACAAACAGCAACAGTCAACTAAAAACTGCTGAGATATATGTAAATAATATTTCCAGGGAAGAGCACACCAGTTTATTCTCATAAACCAAGTTTATGAGAATCATCTGAAATTTTTTGAAAAAAATCTCTGAAAAACATATACATAGAAGTAACATTATAAGGACTAAGCAGGTTTTATAGTATATACACAAACATGTGTGTGTGTGTGCAATTAAAGAAAAAGTGGTTATGAATTTGAAAAAGAGTAGGAATATTTTAGTACATAGGAGAGGCTGAAGGAGCAATTTGAAGAGGCCAATTGAATTATATTTTAATCACTAAAATTAAAAGATTATAAAAAATTATTGATTGTTCAAATTATTTGTAAATGTTTATGTAATATACAAACACAGTTAGTATGTCATAGAAAATAGACAAAGGAAAAAAGACTTGTTACAAAAGAAAAAGATAGGAGGAATTAAGGAACAATTAGAAAGATATAGTAAGGGACTAAATGATGTGAGATTTCCCTCTCTATGCTCTGAATATGTTTTATTACCATTGGTTAATAAACAAGCTGTTTTAGGCCTATGACAGGCAGAATGGGCATGTGGTAAATCTGAATAGAGATATTAAAAAAAAAAAGAAGGTGGAGTCAAGGAGACACCATGTAACAGCCGAAGGAGACAGATGCCAGAATGTTACACGGTGAGCCACAGCCTTGTTGAATATACAAGTTAATTTGAGATGTAAGAATAAGCTTAAGCTAATAGGCCAAGCAGTGTTTTAATTAATATAGCTTCTATATAATTATTTTGGGTCAGGGAGGCCAGGAATAAACAAGTAGTCTCTGACTACAACTAAATTTGATTAAAGTACAACATAAAAAGGTATGATAATATCATAAGTAAACCAAGTGTCATGTACTATTAATATATGACATGGATATCTTAAAAATACTAAAATATATAGCACCCATGCATATCAAGAAAACATGTGTATATATGTGTTATATATCTTCAATTAATAAAAGTAAAATATGTATGATTCTCATTTGAGAGCAATTTTAGCAAATTTCGGGAAAATAGTTGGATATTTGCTTGAAGTTCAGCACAAGCAATTCTTAGGTATTGCAAAATTGAGGAACCAAAATCTAGTACTGATGGAGAGAGAACAAAGAATACATTTGTCTGCAAGTAAATACTTTGTTAATAAGGACAATTTTTCTGGCTACTTACAGAGCCACTGCTTTCATTGCACACCGAGAAAAAAAATGTTTAATTTCATACCAGTTAATCAATTGGAATTTATAGTACATATACACACATTCTAGAGAATAAAATTTTGATTTTATATCAATCAAATGTAAAAGCATATTAAACTGTTACACCCTGTAAGTTTTCCTACTATAACATCACTCTGATCATCCGGGTCTTCAGTCCATGTTATATATTATAGATATGAAATCTAAGCTTTGGAGATAAAACCAAGGATGGTCATGTACATTGACTATTCCTCCACTCTGCTAAATTCATTATGAGATGGAAGCCCATAATTTTTAAAGGACAGCTTAACTTACATAGTTGGGAAATATTTGGAGGCTAGAATGGTTAATGTCCAGTCTGGCTCTGTTTTCAGTTGTATAACATGCTACTTTTTAGACATAAATGCCATGTCAGGATCCTGTTCCTTTAATTTATACATGCTGAATTGTCATGCAATATATCCGGAAAAACTTTTGGCTCTAAAAAAAATAACAGAAAGATTGAATAAGCAATCCAAAACATTTCACAAGTTAAAAATCTTATAGAGACAAATGTGTGTTCTCTCACTCTTTCTTCCAGCAAAAACAGACAGGTGGTATATATAGACAAGAAAGCCTGGAACTTGGCTTATTTCTGACTTGTGAGTTCTTGCTGCCAATTTCAGTTCTGACAGTAGCATATTAAAAGATATTGGGCAAGCTATTGTTCTCTGTATGAGAATGTTCTCATTATACAAAGAAAGTAGTGAACACAAACCTGTTAAGATTTGCACAATAGCTTCAGCAGTTGGCACTGGAGACGATTGTTTAGCAAACAGTCTTCAAGCACATTCCTCCCTGCCCTTGGCTTTTCCACACTCTCCTTCTCATAGGATTCCCCTCACAACCCTCACCTCTGGTGTCACTGAGAAATCTGTTCACTTTTGTTTTTTTCTAACTCACTGCAACACAGGCAACACAATGACTATGGCAAAAAGTGTTCTCCTTTTTTCACTTTATTGTTTCTTTGAAAGCATTAATCCATCATGCAAATTATAGTGATTTCAAATCTATGGATTTAGCACTCCACACTTTTTCTTCTTATGTGTTAAGTATTAAAATATTGAAGTCCTACCTCTGGTTTAGCTTGTAGTGTGAATTATTATGGAATACCGAATATGTATGGCATATATAATTAGTTAAGAAGGGGGTCACACAGGAAGAGGTTGTGGCTCAAATCCAAAAAACCTGAAAGAAACAGCTTCTAGAAAAGGAGAAAAAATGGAACACAGACATAGGAGAATGCAATACAAAGAAGAATGCAGTGATTAAAATAAGACAAGGAATGCCAAAGACTGACAGTAAGCCATAGTGTGGTATAGAAAGAATCTCTACAGACCTTAAAGAGAGACAAAAAAAAGCTACTAAGACCTTGCTATTAGAATTCTCAATTGCATCCCTATTAGACAATAAATTCATGTTGTGTTAGCTACCATGTCAAAGGTATGTTGTTAGAGAATGACTAGAAAACTAACTCAGCAAAAAAAAAGACAGGAATAGATTGTCACTAAGTTTATCAAATTCACATACAGACTAAGATCTAGGTGACAATTCCAGACCTGGAAAATAAAAAGATACTGGGTGACATATCAATGTACTTGATATGTCACTTCTTTTCTGGGTACCTAATAAAAAGATCCCATTCAGAATAACATTAACATATGGGAGATGGGTTTGCCTAGAATAGCAAAGAGTCTTAGTTTATAAATCTCACCTTAGGAGACAATCAACCTCACTAGGATGTCGCTTGGATAGTGGCATAGGTATTAAAGAATCATTACTATAGGAGCCAGGTAAAACTTAGAAATGTCATTTAGGATAATCATTCTTTTACTTAACACAATTTGCTTACTCTTTTTGAACTCTGAATTCTCAATGAATTTTAAAAATTAAAAATTGAAGGATTCAAATGCCAAGATATGGATCTGCCTACATGGTATAGTAGCACCTATATGTATTGTCTCATGTAATATGATTATCGCTATGAATTGCTAATAATAAACATTATTTGAAAGCTTTGGATTATTAATCCCCCTCTTATTTTATCACAACGGAATATTTTTAAGTCAAAACTCACACACATCCTATTGTCTGAACTTCTTCCATATGGATCATTCTTAAAACCATCACTCAGGCCTCATCAGTTTCACTTTTGTGGGTGATATTCTTGAATTGAAATAGCCTGTGTGTCTGTAAACATTTTTCCTCTATTACTTACAATAATATGCTTATTATATTCTTATATAAACTTCATACACATAGTTTTCACACTGAAGATCATTATGCAATGTATTATCATAATCATTACTAAAAATCAGTTCTAATAAAATGAGAAATCAAATAACAATTTAGGTAAAACAAACCTTATTAAGTGTAACAATAATGTGCTAGGTATATGTTTGTGAATTGTATAGAAATGTATTTATTTCTGTGATTGTCTGTCTAATAAAACTAAATATGATTTGCTTTAACAAGAGACTAATATTTTGAAGGTACAGATTATCTGTGTCAATTCTTGGTTTAATATACTTTCCCCAGCATAGTTATATAGTTAGAACTCTGCTATGTCTACCACCTAAAACTTCTACTCTGCAGTGAGTTAGATTGCTGGCTCTTTCTTATCTACATATTCTTGTTTTTACTTCTAAACATTTACTTAGTCTCTTCCTTCAGGCTGAAACTTGTATATAGTTCTGCTTCTATGTCACCATCTAACAAGTTTTCACTGTCAGTCAAAACTCCTTCACACATGTCATAATATTTATGCATTTCCTGCTGATATCCTACATCAAATGATGTTCCATATGTCATTCAACATCATGAGGCTATTTTGGGGTTTTTCACCCAGCATATTCTCATATTCTCTCATTGCCAATGCTTTCACTGCACTTACCCTATCCTATGTACTACATTAAAACACAAAGGCCTTAGTTCAGTGTTACAAAGCCACTGAAGAGGTTTCTCAAAAACAATCACTGCATGAAAGCAAATGTTACCATAGAATTGGCCAATATATGTGCATGTTTATACATAGAAATTGGCAAGTTTTTATTTTGTATGCCAAATAACTGTAGAAATGCCTGACTCTGGATTAACTGAGAAAAATAGGAAATGAAAGAAACAATACAAACACATTTCCTTACTATATAAGAGTCTGAAAGTAAAAGCAAGTACTCTTGAAGAAATCATTTCATCAACCATAGAGATCAATGACAACTAGCACCCAAGCCTGAAAAAGCTAAAGAATATTTGCAATCAGGTGTTCAGTTTGTGGGGGTCTATTCTTCAAAATTAGAGACATTAGCATAGGAAAGAAATATCTCTTAACAGGTTTCCAGTTTTGAGCCCATATCTTCAATGTACTTGACTACTATAAGTGAGCATATCAGTAACATATTTCTATTCTGATTTATTCCACTGGGATTGGTTGTTCTTTTTGTAACATGAAACAAATGCATATCATATTATAACAAACTAACATTTAGTGCAAGCATACAGAAGAGTAAGATCCTTTGAAGAATTTTAAATGATTTAGAAAGTAAATAATAACACACTAAAATAGTAAAGTAGATAAATAGCAGACACAGAACGGAAGATAGATAAATACATGGAGATAGTTAGCTCTAAAACTGAGCTAAAAATAGTTAATTATGAGTATCACTAAAGAGTGAGGTAAGCCAGACCCAAAAAGAGGAACATGGGATGTACTCACTCATATTTGGTTTCTAGCTATAAATAAAGGACATTGAGCCTATAATTCGGGTTCTTAGAGAAGCTAAATAACAAGGAGAAAACAAAGAAAATCATATAGGCTTCCTCCTGAATATTAACCTTCATCAAGCGATGAAAGGAGACAGAGACAGAGACCCACATTGGAGCACCGGACTGAAATCTCAAGGTCCAAATCAGAAGTAGAAGGAGAGAGAGCACAAGCAAGGAACTCAGGACCGCGAGGGGTGCACCCGTACACTGAGACAAGGGGGATGTTCTATCGGGAACTCACCAAGGCCAACTGGCCTGGGTCTGAAAAAGCCCGGGTTAAAACCGGCCTTGCTGAACATAGTGGACAATGAGGACTACTGAGACCTCAAGAACAATGGCAATGGGTTTTTGATCCTACTGTACCTATTGGTTTCGTGGGAGCCTAGGCAGTTTTGTGGAGGATCACCTTACTAGACCTGGATGGAGGTGGGTGGCCCTTGGACTTCCCACAGGGCAGGGAACCCTGACTGCTCTTTGGGCTGACGAGGGAGGAGGACTTGATTGGGGGAGAGGGAGGGAAAGGGGAGGCGGCGGTGGGGAAGAGACAGAAATCTTTAATAAATAAATAAATAAATAAACAAATAAATAAATAAATAAAAATTTTAAAAAAAGAAAATAAAGATAATAAGATATGGAACTGAGCACAGATATTGTACCTCAAAACATTGCATAGACTCCAATACTCATTCCTGTAATCCCCTCGTGTAAGAAGGCAAGATTAGAGGAGTATGGGGATCTCTGAATTACAGCCTCAGTTCCCCCTCAGAGCCCAGAAGAAATGCCTACAGCAAGCACAGTACTTTGAAGAAAATATGAGGGCAAAATAAATTCTCCACCATGAACTTAGATACTTCTGTTTCTTTATTGCTCTGTTTCTACTCTAATAATCCTGCCCTACTTCTAATTTACCCTAACTTCTTATATTCTAAAAACTCGTCTCCTTCCGGAGCCTTGAAGCAATAAAAAAAAAAAATCTCTTATTTATCAGAAGCACATTCCTAGAGCAATAAGGAGTTGAGCCATTTACCATTGCAACACAAGGCTCCGTGCCTATAGGAGCAAGGCCAAAAAGACATGGAGGGGGGCACAGTGCTCAATGACAACTTTGAGACATGAATTCATTGTTAGTAGAATAGCAAGTGAAGAATTGGCATGCTTGTCTTTGTAATCTTGGTTAGACAACCACAACCCTGACCTTGTAAATGGGTGTAAGGTTTCAAACTTATGTTCTGTTTACAGGAAGCCTTTAATCTAGTTTGAACTTGCACTGAGGTGAGCACGAGCTAATTGAGTACAGTTAGTCTGAGCAAAAAAAAAAAAACTAATAATAATAAGGCCAATTGTTAAATATCCACAGTCCTTGTGGGACAAATAGATTCAGTTATGAAACATGCCCCAGTATAAAAACAAATGTACACATATATATGTATATATACATAGTTTACACACACACACATACACACATATAAAAAGTCATTCTCTTGATCATCAACAGAGAATCTGTGACAAGCAGTTGTAATTTTTCATGAGATAAACACACAAGTAGTGGAAAAACACCCAAAGCTATTTTAGGGAAGAAACGAAGTGAAACACGAGAGACATTACAGATAGAGGCAATTGGTTTTCAGAGTCAGTGGTCCTATAAGTCTTGCTAGTCAGGATTATCTCCATCAGAGTCTGGTGGGTCAATGCCTGAATTATTAATTGCTATATGTTGTATATTTCCAAGACCTCATACAAAGGAGTGCCCTAAATTTGTGGTCAGGTTTTGGCAAAAGGATTACCATAAGCTTGATGGCAGCGTGAGATACATCGTGATCCCAGACAAGCTAGAGCTACACAAGGTGTCAAAAAAGAAACAAAGGAAAACATGACATGATCAAATTATCCCCGTAGCTAAAAGTGAATTCCAGTTAAGTAAGAGTTTCTTTCCACCTGCCGCACTATGGAGTCTCTCACTCATTTTTATTTATTTTTATCATTTTCTTTTCCCATTATAATCTCCCAACTCCATATTAAATTCAGGCTCTTTTTTTTTCTTTAATTGTCTATATTTAGTCAGTTTAGTTTTGCTCACATATGAAACTGTTTAAAACTCACCATTTGGAATTAATAACCTGTCAGGGGTTTATCCTCAGAGAAACTGTTTCTTCCCTTATCTCCGAGGCCACTGATTGAGTACAATTCTTCATCAAGGGGTAGAATCTTGTGAGATTCCTTGATGTGGGAGTGATTTCTTATTAATAAAGGAACTGCCTAGGCCCATTTGATAGGCCAACCCTTAGGTAGGCGGAGAAAACAGAACAGGATTCTGGGAGAAAGAAGCTGAGTGAGGAGTCGCCATGATTCTCCTGCTCCAGACAGACGCAGGTTAAGATCCTCCCTGGTAAGCCAGCTCGTGGGCTACACAGAATATTAGAAATGGGTTAGAACAATATGAAAGAGCTAACCAATAAGAAACTGGAACTAGCCGGGCCAGGCAGTGTTTGAAAGAATACAGTTTCTGTGTAATTATTTCAGGGCATAAACTAGCCATGTGGGCGGCCGGGTGCCGGGGACGCAGCGCTGCCGCTCCTAATTCAACAATTCCTCCTTTCTATGTTGGCTTCTAGTGTATCTTCACATTTTAAATCTCCAAGTTACACCTTGATGTAATGCAAACTTTAACATCATTTCAAAGGACTGGGAAGCAACCATTTATTTTATTCATCTATGATGCCTATCCAGAGCAAATAGGCACAATAAGGCAAAGGTCCAATAGTAGCACAGATACCTCAGTGCTAACCAACTCTAACTGAATGTAAGACCCAGTCTACCAAAGGAAATTCATGCCTGGAACTGTAAACATTAACACCTACTCAGGACCAGTGAGTCCTGAATCCTAGAGGCACACCTAAAACTACCACTTCACTACACTATCATAATCTCTATCTTCTAAATATGTACCTTTATAGTTATTCCAAAAGATATGTATAGTTATCACACCTCATTAAGACAACTTCTCTTTGCAGCAGATGCAGACCCTCACAGAAAAGTACAGCCAATCAAAATGCAGAGTTTGATTTCCAGTGCCAAGTAACAGATCTACAACAAAACTTCGTTATTTAAAGCTCAGGAATCAATGTGAAAGGTATTTCAGAATGTGCCTGAGTTAGAGGATCAGAGTTTGCTGTAAGACTGTGTCTCCTAGTAAGTTCAGAAGCTGCACCCATAAAGTCTCATGGGCATGGCCACATAAATACAAACTGAGCAAGGATGACAGCAATGGAAATGCCAAACAAGATAGAAGAAGCCCAGGAGACCTCAACTCTATGCGAAGAAGAGGAGGCAAATGAGAAAAGCTGGAAATGGGAGAGATGGTCCTCTTCAGAAAAGAGGATGGCAATTGGTTTTCTGGTTCCAAACAATCATCCTTGAAAACCTAATTCAAGTAAGATGTACAATCCACCAGTTTCTTTAGGAGGCTATAGCTTTGAAGGAGCACATGGAAAGGTAGATAAGAGGGCTTTGAATGAGAAGTGTGAAATGTGGTCCGTAAACTGTAATCTCAAAAAATAAAATGGGGCAAAAATACCCTGAGGGCCTGCGATTTGGGATCTATATCGAAGAGCATTTAATATTTGTGTTGTAGATCCTGTACCTTAGATGTCAAATGTCAGCTGCAAACACTTGCAATCTCAGTTTGAGATATTCTCACACCCCTTTTGGTGTCGGCAGGCTATTATGCAGTAGTATATATAAAGTCACATAGGTTAACATTATCTATCCAAAATTATGTATCAGTTCAAAAAAAAGGTGATTAGTATATAATGTTAGTGGATCAATCAAGAAAAATAGAGGAAGATAAATCTAACCAAAATTACTTTCTCATTAAAAAAATAAGTCTGAAACTAATAGAGCAGAGCAGAATCACCTATGAAACAGTTCTTGTACTATATAATTTTAAATGTACACTTGAAGAGTATTAAATTTCTACGATTTCATCTCATCTTATAAAATGAAATTTCATAATTAAATTCAACACCCAAACAAATTGTACTTAGTATCACTGTGCAAAGAAAAAGTTTTATTAAATGAAGTTATATTGGAAGAGAAGCCTAAGGCATAAACACTATAACTTCAAATGCAAAGTTTTAAGTTGTTTTTCATTTTGGCTTGTAACTTAAATAACACAGAGCAGCACTGTGACTATGCTGGAATGGTTGTTTTATCTGATGTACATTCATGTAATGGGCCTTCATTTTGTTGTCATTATTAATGAACAACATTATGATAAATGGAAGAAAGGAGTTCATGTAAGAATGTAATTTTGTCTAGACACACTGTGAAATGCATGTATAATGTCTCATTTAAATAAAATCATGATGTCATATTTTGATTTATGCCTACAGTCTCTGTTTTGTGACAGAAAGCACAGAATAGGTCACAAATTTAATAGAATATGTCTGATTCAGTAAGTATGATGCAAAAAAAAAACCATACTCAGGAATTATATTCAACCAAAGACAATCCTTTATAATGTATAAGTTACAATTCAATATTTAGAAGGGAAATTTTTAAAGTATTTTATCATCTAGGAGTAAATAATTGTTTCTGATCTTGGGACAAATATTGCCATCAATTTGCTACAGTAAGCTTTAAGAATCATCAGATTATACGACTTTACAGTCCTGCCATAAGGACCTAATCTAAGAATTCTGAGTAAACATACTCCCATCATAATTGTGTTTCGTTATTGTGACATACTCCTCAGACAGGCATTGATGTGGCTTTCTATTGCTCAAAAGGATCATAATCTAGATAAGTGTCATTCAAATGAAATATAATCAGCTCATAATTAAGTGAATAGCATATTTAAAGAAAGCAGGACACACCCTCATACTTATTTTGACACCTTACCTTCTCTTGTCAATCACGTTCAACTTTTTTTTTCAAATTTTTTTAAATTTATTTATATCTTTATTAATTAATTAAAGATTTCTATCTCTTCCCCACCGCCGCCTCCCCTTTCCCTCCACCTCCCCCAATCAAGTCGCCTTCCCTCGTCAGCCCAAAGAGCAATCAGGGTTCCCTGCCCTGTGGGAAGTCCAAGGACCACCCACCTCCATCCAGGTCTAGTAAGGTGAGCACCCAAACTGCCTAGGCTCCCACAAAGCCAGTAGTGCAGTAGGATCAAAAACCCATTGCCATTGTTCTTGAGGTCTCAGTAGTCCTCATTGTCCGCTATGTTCAGCGAGACCGGTTTTAACTTGGAGTGACTTACAGAGGATCAAAGATTTTTGGAGTTGAAAGCAAACTTAGGAAACATGTCATCCAGGTAAAACATTCTCAGTTTAAATAGTTTAGCTAACTAAACTTGCTAGTTAACACCAGAGCTAAAAACAATTCCCAGGTACCTTGGCTAATGAAATACTCTTTCTCTATTGTACAATCACATTATCTGAGATAATATAGAAGCCTAGGACCATACCTGAGGATGAATATAGAGGTCTCTTACTATCAGCAGAGTTGAAGGCTACCTTGACTATTGGCTTTTCTTCAAAAGCATGTGTGCATTTAATTTTTTAACATAGTGTTGGTTTCCTTGTCTTCATTAAAATATATAACTAGATACATTGGTTTGACTGAGTCCAATTATACTTTTGATAACATACTTGGATTGAAAAATATCTCAATGGGGATTCAACAGACTCTGATTTTGGGTATTCTATTGTAAACAGTAAAATAAAGCCTGGCAGTGGTGGCACACACCTGTAATCCTAGTACTTGGGAGGCAGACGCAGGTGGTTCTCTTTGAGTCCCAGGCTAGCCTGGTCTACAAAGCAAGTTCTAGACTATTACCCAAAGAAACCCCATCTCAAAAAACAAAAAGAAAGAAAGAAAGAAAACAAGAAAACAAGCAGTAAGTACTTCAAATAATTTCTAGAAATTATCTACCTTACAGTTGGGGAAAAAAAAAATCCTAGTTCAGATCCTTTGTTAAGATGCAGAGCAAGCGAAAACCAAGACAATTAGCAATGAAATTCAGAAAGATTAAGTGGAGCTATTTGCTGTTTTTAGCCTGTTCACAGAGCATGGCAACCTTTCTCCTGAAATATACCTTCTAGTCTCTACTTTGCAAACCCGTAATGCTTTGTATGGATGGATCTTGATTACATTGTGACCACAGTGGATTATGATGGGCCATTATCTTCCTATTTGGATGAGTTCTTTGTAGTCAGCCATTGTCTTTACTCACCAGAGTGCCTACATCTAGTAAGTGCCCTTTGAACATTTGCCAAAGACATAAAGAAGTCAAAGAATATATCCAGTGCCTTGGTCTCCTCCTGAGGTATCTTATTCCACTGAAATCTTCCAGTTCCGGGTATCCCAAGGGAGTGTGAACAGCATTTCACAATTAGCTTGTCTTAGTGTCAGAGAGAGAGTTCAGAGGTTAAGGGCATTTGCAGTTCTTACAGAAGACAGGTCCAGATTCTAGCAACTGTACATGGGTAACTAGAGTGAGCTAAAGAGAAGAGTGTAATAAAATTTGAAAAAAAACAATGTAGGCAACAACCTAAAAGATAGGTAAAGATTTTTCACATTGTCACAAGACGTCAGAGAACAAAGAGGAGAAGACAGGAATAAAAAAGGGCTTCTCAGTTTGTAAAGCTGGGACTGTGGTTCATTTAGATGTGTGTCCAGCAGATGATTGAAATTCAGCAACATATTTTCGCAGATTTTTTTGTCTATTCACAGATTATTGTAGTTTGTACTTTTGAAACTAGAAAAATAAGCTGCAGTAATTTCTTCCTTGTGGTGGTTTGAATAAGAATGGCCCATAAAATTTCATTTATTTAATTCTTAGGAAATGGCATTATTTGAAAGATTGGAAGGTATGATCATTTTAGAGTCGATGTTCCCTGCTGGAGGAAATGTGTCACTGGGAGTGGGCTTTGATGATTCAAAGGCCCATGCAGCCCCAGTGTCTCTCTCTTCCTGCTGCCAGTGGATCTGGATGAAGAACTCTCAGTTACTTCTCCAGCACCATCTACCTGTATTCTGACATACTCCCTGTTGTGATGAATATTGACTAAAATACGGACAATGTAAGAAAACCTCAATTTAATGCCATCCTTTATAAGAGCTGCTGTGGTCATTGTGTCTCTTCAGAGCAGTAGAACACTGACACAGGCATCCATCTTTCCATTTGCCTCTTAAAATATTATTTGTTTTTCTCTTGTCTTAAAAGACTACTTTAAAAAGAAATAATTAGCAGGATGTCCATTACAAACTAGGTTGTTCTTAATCCTGAGATTCTTCTGCTTCAGCTTCATGCTGGCTAGTTTTATTCAACTTGACTCAGATATAGTCATTTTTTGGAAGATGGAGCCTCTATCAATTTAGCTATGGAAAATCCTGTGTTGCACTTTTTGATTGACTTTTGAGATGGGTGGTCCTATTGCACTGTGGGAGATGTTATCCCTATACTGGTGGTTCTGGGTGCTTTAAGAAGCCAGGCCGAAATGAAAAAAAAAAAAAAAAAAAAAAAAAAGAAGCCAGGCTGTGCCATTAGGAACAAGCCAGAAGGTAGTACTTTTTTGTGAACTTTGCATCTGTTCCTGCTTCTAGGAACCTGCTCTTTCCATGATTCCCATCAATGAGAGACTATACGGAGCACTGTAAACTGAAATAAACCTTTCTGCCAGAGATGCTTTGATCATTGCATTTTATCAGGGCAATAGAAATCTAACTAAGACGGAAATTGGTACCATATTGGTGTAACGTATCTGATCATGTTTTGTAACACTGAGAGTTAGTGTTAGATAAGTTAGTGTTATATAAGTGAACTGTGTGGAAAATAAGAAGCTAAGTATTGAGCAGTGCAGATAGTGAAGGCCTGGGATGTCAAGTTTCACAGGGAAGTCTCTTAAAGACTCTTTAGTCCATTCAATATTTTGAACTAAGAACCTGTGGTGATTGGTCTGCTGAAGCTGAAGAGTTAGCTGTGATTAAGAAGAGACCGGTAACATTAAAAGAAAATTTTTTCTTTGAGACAATTTATGCTGGTTAGTTGGAGCTGGGAAATTGGTGGTGAGAAAGATGATCATCAACATTAAGGATCATAATTCTTGGCATGTTTCCCAAGGTCAGCACACACATCTTGTATTCCAGAGTGAACCACAGCTGTATCTCATGATTACAGTATACAAGGTAGTGTAAGAATTACTAGGTTGTACTGGTTTTGACAGAACAAGGTGATCTTGGAAGACTGCTGAGACTTGGCAGGGTTAGAATCTCTGAAGAAGACATGGGAGAGGCCATTGGTGAAGGTATCCCCTCAGTTGTAGAAGAAGACCTAGAATTAAATTACCTAATGCAATGATAATTGCCAGGAGATACTTGTCGAAGCATAAACAGGTGCCCTGTTTGTGGTTATTGATGTCTATATTGTAAGTACTGAAAGAAGATTACAAATTCTGTCCACTGAGATCAAGGTACTTAGTATAGACAGTTTAATGGACAGTAAAAAATAAGTGCTTTTATGATGTAAATGGTTCCTGATATTTTCTTCTGTTTGATATTTTTTTATTTTCAGAAGGGAAAGGCAAAGAATATGAATAAAAGGAGAGTACAGCCTACAAGTTTTTCTCTAATGAATTTTAATTTGAGTGTCTCTAATAAACATAATAATGAATAGACAAAATTATATAATTCATCTTTCAAATTGTGCAGCTTAAGCACATAACTTTATTTTTGTCTGTTTTCTTGACTTCTTACTCCAGTTCTTCTCAAATTTGATTCTCCTTTACTTGATGTTTCAAAAATGACCATTCATTCCCAGGTTTCCATGAATTTGATGTGTACAACTAAAAGCTCCTCTTGGGACTTATCCAGTAGGTGCTGGAAACTGATTTTTTAATCAAAGGAGCTTGAATTCATGCCTCTTTAGCTCAAAAGTTAATAAAAGTGTTTTGTACAGCCTAAAAGAGTCTGAGTGCAGCAAGGCAACGCGAGGAGATAGTAGTTGACAAAAGAGCTTAAAGTTTTCCAGGATTGGAGGTTAGAATAAGCACCAAACTGTCAAAACTGGCTGAACCCATTGTTTTCTGGTTCCTTCCGACCTTCAGGAGGTGGCGAAGATAAATTGTGCAGTGTTTGGTGAAGTCGTGAAATGGGAAGAGAAACTCAGAGAAGTTCAATGTTGGAGGCAACTTTCTTTGGTGAAGAAGTTATAAGCTGTAAGAGTGAAGAATTAGTTGTAGCAACATTGGAATTTTGACTGTTTATATAGGGCATTGTATTTTAATCATTGTATTGTGTATTTTGAAAAATAACATTTAAAGTAAATATGAATTTTTCAGTTATCAAAAATTAGAAGAAATACTTTGAAAAGTCTATAGTCTGTTTAAATTTGTCATCATTGCATTTGCTAGTCACTCCCTACAACTCCTTTGCTGAACTACTTGGCATTAGCTTAGTGTCCCTAACAAGGTCCTGGGTCCTAACAGCATTGGTACCATTCTGAAGATAGAGCAAGGCTAAACTGTTCCACTTAGTAACATATATACCTTGACATATCCTTCCTTTNTATTCATATGGGAAGTTTTACCATCTTCTGAATAGATGTATTCAGAAGTATTTTACATACTTCTATTGTTAGGCAGAAAACCCACTGAATTTTAAATCTGTCAGTATCCTGCCACTTTTGACAAAATGTTGATCATTTCTAGAAGATTTTAAGATGTAAATTCTTGCCAGGTGGTGGTGGCACATTCCTGTAATCCCAGCACTTAGGAGGCAGAGGCTGGCAGATCTGTGAGTTTGAAGATAGCCTGGTCTGCAGAATCTTCCATGACAGCCAAAGTCACACAGAGAAACTAATTTGACTTCTTTTTCTTCTTATGTCCCTTTAATTTCCATATGTTGTTTTATGTCTCTGGCTAGTACCTCAAGTATTATGCCAAAAATGAGTGGGGTAGTAGACATGTCTCTCTCGTTTCTGATTTGAATGGGATTGTTGTATGTTTATATGATAAAAGTCCCGAAGTAAGTAGGACTAAAGGAAATACACTTCAAAAAAATAGAGGATTTAATAAAAATCTATAGCCAACATTACTTTAAGTTTCTAAAGTATAAATTTAAAAACGCATTAATATTTAATAAATTAAAAGGTGGAATATTATTTTCTGCACATGAATTGAGACGTGCCTTGCTTCTGATGTGGTGACTGGTAGAATAAACAGAGTGCAAAATGTTAGCAGCATAACCAGCAAATATGAATTGTGGTTCAGTGTCCAGAATCTGGTAACAATCATGGATATTCTCAAATAACATTTGTACCTCAAGATTTATTGAAAGTCTCCATACATCATTTCACATCTCTATTATATTACGTATTCTTCTATGAATATAGTACATTTATATTGAAAGTTAGGTTAATTGAGTTCTTTTGAGTTAAAGATATTTGTCCTACATTTCTTTGCAATCTATTATTTAATATAATGTGTAGTAGAAAATAGATGATTAGTTTAGTAGAATTTCTGTTAAATGATATTTAGTAGAAAATAGAAAATATTGTAGACAATAATAGTGAATAATGATTAAATTTTACTTGGGTTCATCAAATTAATTTATAGAATTTACAACAGGTATTTTAAAATACAATTCAATGCACAGAAACAGAAATAAAAATTCAAACAATTTAAATATTACTGTATATCACTGACTTATCATGTAAGCTATTATAGAAGCTGTTCCACTACAACCACATATTTTATTTATTTATTTATTTATTTATTTTGATTTTCGAGACAGGGTTTCTCCGTAGCTTTTGGTTCCTGTCCTGGAACTAGCTCTGTAGACCAGGCTGGCCTCGAACTCACAGAGAATCACCTGCCTCTGCCTCCCGAGTCACATATTTTATTTTTATTAATACTTTGATAATTTCATGCAACATATTTTGATCATGTTGAAGACCCAATTCTTCCACTATATATTCTAGATTCCTTCATATTACCAACCCAAATTACATTCATTTTTTTTCTTAAATAATGTGTTGTCCTCGAATTGCTTATGCACACCTACATGTTGGACATACGCTGGAGTATTGCCCATTTATTCAGAGCTACCCTTAGAGTAAAATACCCTTCTCTCCCCCAATTGCGCCCATTTATCTATAACTCCTCAGTTAGAGGTGGGGTTCATTAACTCCTTCCCATTCATGCTAGAATGTTTACTAGCTCAACTTTGTGCAAGTCTTGTGAAGTCCGTCACAGATGCTATGAGTTCATGGGTACAGGTGTCTAATCATGTCCAGAAGACATTGTTTCACTATTTTACTGCCCAACTTCTGAATTTTGCAGTTTCTCTGGCCTTTCTTCCATGATGATATCTCAACCTTGGGGAGAGAAGTGTGATATAGATGTGGCACTTGTGACAAAGAACTCTTTGACATTTGTTTCTCTGTTCTTGGATTAGTTCTGAATGTCTTTGTTAACCTTTACTGAACAAAGAAACATCTTTCAAGAGGTCTGAGAGCTGGGCTCATCCATTCTTATAGAGACACTATTTTAGAGTGCAGTTTGATGCTATGTCCTTTTACCAGAATAATAGTAATAAGCCTACCCCTGCCACCCATGAGCTCCTAACCATGGGGTCTTTGACAGATTTATAATACTAGTCATGTGCTCCTTCCTTTGGAAAAGGTCTTAAATGAAATCAGAGAGCAGTTGGTTATCCCTATAACATTCCTGTCAGTACTAAACCCATGGACACATCTTGCCATTCTTGTCATTGTTGTAGTTCATAGATTTCACAGATGAATGAGACTGTTGATGAATTTTCCCCCAGGGACTTCCAATGCTATGAAATTTAGCCAGCAAGAGGCAGATTGTTGGACAGTGCCAGATTGATTTCTTCATGTTCTGTAACAGATGTGACAGTTTCTTCATCAAAAAATCTCACCAGCAAATATAATTAATTAATTAACTTCTTGGACAACCAAGAAAAATTGTTTGGTTACCTCCAGGAACAAAACCTTGAATGGAGATGTCACACAAGAATGGAAACCTACTCCATCAGGGATAAGCATAAGGTTTTGTATAGAGTAACTCCACTGGAGCTATTTATATGAAAAATAAATATGGAATTGATAAAATATTTTTTAAATGACTGTTTTCAAACATCTTTGATGTTTGGTTTCCCTTTCTGAATCCCCTGGTATACTCCACCCTCCCATTGATCTCTCCTCTTAAACTTCTGTCACCATTATTTCCCCTCTTTCCTTTAATATCATTGTCTTCTATTATCTTCAACTTTGTAAGATCGTTCTATAATTTTCACACTAGTTTTTTTCTTTCTAGTTTCCTGGGTTCTACTGGTACTTTAAATTAAAGAAACTAATCTACAGCTTGGATGCTGAGATCCACTTTCGAGCACACACATGTACTAATGAGTGCAAGCGTTGTGCTATAGCTTGTGGGAGTTGATTGTTTCTTTCACTTTGTGGGTCCCAGGTATCAAACTCAACCAGTTTGGGTGACTGGTGTTTTTACTAGCTGGTCAACTTACAAGACCTTAGGCAAATATATGAATTTCAGTGTTTCATGCTAGGCTATTTCTATTAACATTAGGGAGTTTTCCAGCCCTTAATGATGCCCTAGTACCAACAGGATTCTATTTATCTGCATCAAAGCTAATTTATATGCAAAAATTTGCTCATATGGATACTTTCTTCAACACAAGAGCAGTAACCAAGATATATTCTATCTGCATAAACAATCTGCTGATGGATTAAGTGTTAATAATACATGTTTATTGATTAAGGCTTCGTTGTCCTCAAAAAGAGAACTACTTAGTAACTGTGTGTGTGTGTAGAACAGGAAAAATCAGGAACACATGAGTAACTATACCTTTGCCTTTAGTTTTCATATTGTAAGAAGATTTATTGATGAATCTAATTTTGGAATTTATGTCTTATAAGGTAAAGAGGTGTCATTATTATGCAAATTAAAACTTTAACACCCCTGATAAAAATTATGGATCATTATTAGATTAGGTATTAGTCTCATTTTATATGGAATAAATAAATAATTTATTTGTGAGTTATTTATTTTCGTGAAGGAGGAAAGTTTATGGGAAGTCTCAGTTAAAAGGCTTTGCACTATATATGACCTTAGTTTGAGCATTTCCCAGCAAGACTCTCGATTGCCCTTGAGGAGTCAAGTCTCTTTCATTTAAACATTATTCTTGTAACTTAATAGATGTAGGGATGAATAGTAACCTAAATAAAAGCTTGTCTGGCTTCTTTTAACCAATAGGTGAATGAGGCTACTTTGAAACAGCACTCTAAGATGCTTTTCCAGATACTTAAGACACACATTTACAAAATCTAGTTTCACTAATTAAATCTGTTTTCAGAAGACAAAGTCTTAAAGGAAAAAAAGAAGACATGGCTACCATGTAACTATGTAAATGGATTTTTTTGGTTTGTATAGTTTTAGAGAAAAAAAAGCATATTGAGATTATCATTCTGCTTTGCAGAACTAATGACAAAGACTACCATAGCATAAGCACACCTCTAATAGCAATCTGTAAATGACTTTAAACATGTGTCTTCCCTAATAAATCCAAATTATTTTCAATAATTTCTCTCAGAGCTGTTCATTCATTGTCAATATATTTCTGTTTGACATATGAATATTCATAATTCAGGTGAGATTCAGCCAATAAAAAATCTAATAATATCAAAACCAAAATAGATCAATAGTCTCAAGATATCCAAATTAATTTTCTTCTTAGAAAATACTTTAAATATTTTCCAAAAATAGGGATGACTAAACTGAGATGTTCTTTTCAGATGGAGCAATATTATTTTAAATGTCATTCAAAGATAGATTCAGGGAACAACTGACAAAGTGTGCTGTGTCATTAAAATGTAATCAACAGGTGGTGACTTCATATAGAGAAAAACAGAAGAAATGCAAAGAATCTTTTCTACCTATGTATGTTGGCATACATATACAAATACATGATGCATGGGTATTTTATAAATTATGTGTCATTTCGCATAGTTTAATATTCAATAATAATACTGAAAGTCTATTATAATTCATAATCATATGAGGAAATAGAGACTTTAAGAAACATTTGAAATTAAAATAAGATACATAAGTTATAGGTCAAGTTTGAATTAGAAGCTTTATGCAAAGGATATCTATTTACCAGACTCATTGAATTTTATATGCAGTTTGAAACTATGAAGTATGGTGCAAGAATTGAATGGTCTGTTATCTCCCTGGAAAGAAGAGTAGATATGGGTCAAGTGATTCTTCCTTGAGGATTTCATGCTGAAAATCAACTGCACTCAGTTAATTTTATAAACAATAAATAGTACATACATTCAAATTGCATGTGAAGCCCCTCATTCACGTTCTTTTGTCACTGAGACAATGGTGTGCTGATTCTTCTTAGGTAAACATTTAGATGATGAAATAGCTCAAGAATTCATCAAAAGAACCTGAAAAATAGGAAGAGAAAATCAGTGGTGAATTGAACAAAAATTAACATAAAAGTAACAAAGAGTCTCTTGGAAAAAAAGAATCAAATTATGTAGTTATAAAGAATATGATTTTGAAATACATCTCAGGAAACTCAATGAAAACTATAATTATCACAAAAAGATAGACATGCTGTTTTTCTGGAATATGTTTAACTACAGATGTTTGCTACATAACTAGGTTAGATATCCCACTCCTGAATTCAGATCCTTGGCAATGACCCTGGACAGAATGAGTTTATGAACACTGAAGATTTAAATATACATAATCATAATTGGAAGTTTTCTAATTGTGTTAGAGAATTACTACCAAGAGCTATTTTCTACTATATAACATTTTAGTATAATTTTGTGCCAAACATGCCCCTAACATTTGTACATATGCATCATGGTCATTTAAGAAATTGGAGTGTGAGATTAGTATCAACTGTGAACTTTCACAGGATCCAAATTCATATAGGAGAGCAGCCTACAGTCAGATGTGTGAGGGTTATTGGCCTCTGAGCATGTTCATAAATGATTATCTTTATTACGTTAACTGATGTGTAAATACCCATTTTAACTGTGAACCGAAATACATCAGTATCAAAAGACAGGGCAATGCTATGACATGTTGTAGTAAGGCCACTGGTTAGATCCCAGCTGCTTAGCAGCTCAGACCCAAAAGAATCATACAGAAACCATATTATTTAAATCACTGCTTGTTTTCTGTTTGTTTATTTTGGGCCTGAGCTGCCAGGAGGCCAGGAAACAAACAAGTGGCCTTCTTACAACAGTTGACAGGGAAAAATGAGAACTGGACACATAGGATAAAGGATGGTGAATGCGACTGGATGGCAGACTCATTCTTCTCTGGGAAAACAAGTTAAGGATTTCTACCAAGCTACCCACCTAGGAGCCTTGAAAACTGCTGAACTCCTCAGACCCGGTATTATGTTCTAAACTTTGACAGCATGACTGGATAACATTTTAGATGCGCTATCTGTGCTCAGGTAAACCAACCTCAGTGGCCTAAGAAAGATTTTACAAATGATCCAGGCTCAAGGAAATGGCTCTGAGGACCATTGGGAGTTCGACTTTAGTGAAATCAGGCCTCCTGTTTGGGTTAAGAAAGCCTCTCAAACCACTCAAATGGCCAGGCCCCTCCATTTGAGTAGCTCCAGCAGCCAGGTTCTATATCTATAGACTTACTGCCCTAACAGCTGGACTCTGCCTCCCTTCTACATAACAAAAAGCAAAGTTCTATATTTGAAATTCTACCAATCCCCATCCTGGAAATCTTTGCCCTGGAAAGCTCTTCTTCACCCCATATCCCAAGAAAATCTGTATAAACCCTGTCTTCTGATCAGTTCTTTGCTGTTTCTCACATGAGCAGACAGAGGCAGCCACCTTCCTGGATTTTTTTCCCTCCCAATAAATCTTTTGAGTGAGGGTTGTTGTGTCCTCTAACTTTGTGATAATCCTTAACTTCTGACTATTGCCAAGATACCTTTCCACCAGGGCTGTAACAGTGACAGGCTATAAATATTTTCCAGTGTTTGCAGATACCTTTTTAGGATTGGTTGTTGCCTATCTGTAAGCATTGCAGCTCAGATAAAAAGAGATCTTGGAGGTTGGGAGCCAATCAATACCACAAAATTACTGTAATCATAGAAGGTTAAAGTTCTGTCCCTGGGACAGGTTTCCCTAGGGGAAATGTTACAGCTCTGTCCCTCTAGCAGAAAGTTTCCCTAGGGAAAGTGTTACAGCTCTGATACTCTAGCAGAATGTTTCTCTGGGGGAAAGTGTTATAGCTCTGGTACTGTAGCAGAATGTTTCTCCAGGGAAAGTGTTATAGCTCTGCTCCTCTAGGGGAAAGTTTCCCCAGTGAATGTGTTACAGCTCTTTTCAAGTCCCCAGAGTGTAAAAACTCTGTTCCTCTAGGATTAATTTTCCCAGGGAAAAAATGTTGCAGCTCTGCCTTTCTCTGACCCAGGCAAAAAACTATTATAGCTGAGTTCCACTCTGGCTAAAGTGTCATAACACCACACAACAAAACTCATTCAAGAGATTTTATAGGGTTTTCTGGGGGCAGAGCCTCCTGGAGTAGCTTGAGATTTGCGAGATTTGTGGTCTGATTCTGAGGTCAGCTCAGGGACTGATGGTATTTTATGTTGGGTGATTGTTGGAATTTCAAGCCCTGATCCTGGGGTCACGTTCAGGTCAGGATGTTTATCCTTGGCCCTTGTCTTGGGATTAAATGAGGGTCAAGATGTTCTTTCCTTGGTTCTTTTTACCCTACACTACCCCAGCAAAACACAAATTACACCAGTAGTTACTAAGAAAAGAAATTACTCCAGTAAATAAATGTCTGTCACCCTCTAAGTTTAAAACAGTTCTCATCAGGCTGATGAGAACCTTTGACTTCTCCACAATGGAGGTTTTGGGTGTTACAATTTTACAACTCTCTGGTAGTGAAGGGGATTCAAACCATGAATAGGAAAAAAGTTGACCTTTCTCCCCATCCTGAAACAGCTGGGGGAATAAGTTTTCCCTTACCCAGAAACAACTAGCTGCTTTCAGCAGACCGTCGAAGAATCAGAGAGCACAAGAGACTTGAAAATCTGTTTCCCTCCCTGAACTACAGTGAGGCTCACCCACTTACACACACACACACACACACACACACACACACACACACACACACACACACAAAATAGCTATAGGATCTGGGGACAGCAAGTAGAAATCAAGCTAAAAAGCTGGAAGAAAATGATCCAGGATAGGAAGGGGTGAGCAGGTCAATTTCCTCCAGCAAGGCTGAGAAAACAGATGAATGTTTTGGGTTTCTTTGTCCAAGCTGGTACTCAAAATAAGATGCACATCTCAATTCAAATGGGGGGTGGTGGAATAGAGGTTGTATCTCTCATCAGATAAAATTATTGATTATAACAGGGAAAGCCATGGCTACCATTGTCACTTGTGACTCACAATTAGCACCATAGAAACAAAAGTAGCATGCTCCTTCCATGGTCATAGTTGCCACAGTAAGTGGCAGTGTCACAATACAGGTGAGTGGCTTGGTGTGGCCTATGAGCCTTTGTCAAAATGTGTATTGCCTGGAGGTCAACCATGACTATGGTCATTGGACAGTTTACATCCTTACAATTTTAGTTCTGTTTCTCCAACCAACAAAAGTGATAGAAACACACAGAGGCAGACACAAATGGAAACACAACCATCTAGAGAAACACATATAAAGACAAAATAAGGGTGGCAACCACATAATGATACACCTAAAGAGATCATGGGTATCCAGTGATATCTCACATGGATCCTGGACACAGGACCTATGGTTGTGTCCAACCTGTCCTTTTGTTTCCTAACTAGATGGTACATATGCAGAACTTAGAAAGAATCATTCAGAGAGAATTTCCTTGTACCCAGGATTTGCTTCCTGCCATGAAAATTTGGAGCACAGAGTGAGGAGTGACCAGTCTGATAAAGAGCTGGGAATGAGACTCGAAGATTGAATTTAGAAGAGCTGAGGCAGAGAGGAAGACTTTCACTTAACCTACTTGCTCCTGGGCTAGAGTACTCTACAGGTTCCCAGAAATTGCCTGCTGAGGTTATAGGTTTGGATATAGCAAGGAATGGAAAGAGAGAGGTTTGGAGGGGGAGATCTGTGTGACCCTTTGCAGATGGGAGTTAGGAAAAACAGGAGGCCACAGCAGGTTGTCTCTTGCAGACCTGGTTATGAGACTGGGACATTGGTTTCAAAGGAGTTAAGAATGAGGTGTGAAGATTTGTAGTTAACCTGCCTCTTCTTTCCCTTGCTGGATTAGGCTTTGGCTTCCTAGGAGATGTCTGCTGGAGCTGGGAGATGAGCTAAATCAGTGAGTGTGGAGAAGCAAGTTTAGGGAAACACTGTGCAATCCACTAGAGATGGGAGAGGGGAGGAAGGGGAGGCTGAAGAAGGTGGTCTGTTAAATATCTAGGGATGAGATTTGGATGTGCAGAGTGAGAGGCAAACATATGCAATTAGCCTACCTGATTTCCCTGTCAGGAGTGAATCCATCCATTTTTATATCAAGGTATGTTTAGAAACTTGTGTACTTATTCTGAAAACAATAGCCTAAATCACTAAATGAATGGAGTCAGGACCTAGCAAAGTGCTTTTTGTGGTTTATAAAGTCATATTCACAAATTGTTTGA
Organism: Alexandromys fortis; assembly: GCF_014885135.2. Taxonomy (NCBI): domain Eukaryota; kingdom Metazoa; phylum Chordata; class Mammalia; order Rodentia; family Cricetidae; genus Alexandromys; species Alexandromys fortis. The sequence goes on along the minus strand of NW_026067930.1, from coordinate 25,944,909 downwards.
ATCTGCTCTTATAAACTCCTTTGACATTATTACAATCACTACTTTTCAAGTAAGAAAGCATGCACAGAGACAGTGGACAGGTTGTGTAAAATCATTCATTTAATGAGACAGATTGTTGAGTTATGATTGACGTCTTGATAAACCAATGGTGCAAAGTGAGCTTGTTACTAGCACACTTTTCTACTTCTGATTTTATTGCTACCAGATATATAAGTATTTTCAAACATTTCATTACAAATAAAATATAAAATTATTAAATTGATCAAGGTGAGAATTTTTACTCCATTTGTTCATTATCACTTCACACCAGACTGAATTTTTACACCATTTGTTCAGTATCTGTTCAAATCAACAATAAAGAAACAGATTTGCATGTTCAGTTCCAACACTGAGCAAACAGGACTGCCCTCAAGTGTGTGTAAGTATGTGTGTGCCATTTGTACAGAAGAGAGTGCATTGATAAAAGTTACATGAGCTAACCATTCTTACCTGAACACCTGTCAAACTTTACTGCCTTTTAGTCACATGGCAAGAATGACTAGCCCAGAACCTGCAGGTGGAGTAACTCATCCTGATCAAACCACTCTTCCAGAATTGTGATCTCTGAATTCCAATGTCTATGTTAATTGATCTGTTGAGCCTCTCTGCCCCCTACAATGTACTATATAATCTTTGCTTTGTGTTTATAACAAAATGAATAAATTTATTTGAGGGCTCCAAGTCTTTGTGCCACCACAAAAAAATTTCCACACCTATAACCTAAAATTATAATTAGTGACTGGACTGGTTGTGGTGAGCAATTTATGAGTCAGTATACATAAATCATTTGTCCATGGGATGGGCTTGTTAGTTGGAGTTAGGGGTTGCATGTTAATAATTTTAGTCAAGCCTTAAGAAACAGCAGGTAAACTTTGGATTCAGGCTGCTTCTCTTGGCCTATAAATCAGTACTAGTTTAACTTAATTACTCCATTAAAATAAGCAACAAAAGATTTTACATTAAGATAGTGAAATTTTTAGCTGATATTCAAAATATCAATTTAAATTGGAGTATTTCCATTATTGCTGACTCCAACCTAACTGTAGCAAACATAATGCCAACTATAGCTAATATTGGCCAATATTAGTACAAAGGGGGGTATGGACTTCAGAGTACCCATTCATCAGAGACTGTGTCTCCACAGTGGCCAGAGCAGAAAATGCTTCTTACGTACTCTCCTACATTTGCATAAGACATTATAAAAGCAAATGCAATTATTATAAATACATTTATAAGTCTGAAATTGTTAGTGAATAATGAATATAAATGTTATGAATAAATGAATCTTACATATAAATATCAAATCTGTAAAGGGAATACTTAAGATTGCAAGTACTAAATAAAAGATAAATTTCTTGTATAAATATTCCTCTTCTGAAACCAAGGTTTTAAATATGATATGATTAATTCTAATGGGGTTTCTTAAATTTTCTATTAGTTAAAACAAGAAAAAAATCATTCTAAAATTCTAAATTTTACTTTTTCTTCTCATTAATTATCTCATGCTATAAACATCAAGAATGATATTTGGAGACTGGTAACTGTTTTCACTGCTGTTCCTGACTGCCCAGTTTTAGAAACACCTCAATTTTCCTCTATCAATAAGATATCACAACAAACTTCCAGTAGGCTTGGGAAGTCACAATCTGCACCTTTTCTAGGGTTGACTAAAAATTTTCACCCTTAGTTTCTAACATCATATTTAAATTTTGTTTCTTAAATGGTTTACTTTTAAACACAATCACCACATCACTGAATTGGGTGTAAATTAACTAAATTTAGCCTAAAATAATTTCCAGATCTTACTTAGGTAATGTTGTTGTTATGATTACATTTTGCCAAGTCTCATCATGAAAACAGAATCTTTCTTTCTATACAGCACACACACAAGAAAGATCTACTCTTCTGTTTGTAAGTACTTCAGGGACATTGTTCCACTCCCACCACTACCATCTATCCACAGCAGCCTGAAAAACTCCCTTTCCACTTCAAGACTTCCATGTAGGAATTACAGTTTTGAGGAAGAGAAGAATTTCAGGTTGAGACAATATGAAGCAGAGTTCCAGATTCATTAAGAGTCATGTTAACATAGAGTTTTGGCATGGGGTTAATGGAAAGAGAGGTAATCAGGGAAAGAAAGAGTCACCCAAGGGTGAATATAGGATCTTCCAGGGAGAATCATAATAAAGTGGCTTTATAATGTTCATATATGAAATTTAGATGCCTCTTAGGTTACACCTATAGAGTTTGCTAAGACCCCCAAACCCATTTTTAAAAAATATTGCTCAAAGAGCATACTTTATACACCAGTGAATAAAATTTAATGAGTTTTCTTTAATAAACATAGTTGTAAAGGTGGCCTTGTGAGGGACTTTATTCATTAGACTTATATAATAAGAGAGGAATTCTAAAATCTCAAGGTTTTACATGAATTGTGCCCTAAGTAAAGACAGTTTCATCTCTGAGTTGGTTTTAAGAAAACATGTAGTTTATTCTTCAGCAATGTTAATGGTGCCTATATTTTCACCCTCTCATCAGGACAGACAAAGGGGTCCTGAGATGAAACTTCTCTTCTTATGTCACTATAATTTGTCTTTTTCTATCAGTTTCTATTTTCATACATAGTAATTAATACCTGGAAAGGTTTTCCCATTTGAATGTTCATAAAGATAACAAAAACACCACTAAAGAATGATTGAACTAATCTTATGAAATAAGAACTATTCATATTTATAATAGCTAATTTAGTTATAGTTATAGCCAACAAAATATACCTACTTTACTAATTACTGAATAATTATGAATCCTTATGATAGAAAATCAATGTAGCAAAGCAGGAGTTCTTTTTCATGGTAGGAACAAAGGCTATATATAGAAAAAGACTAGAAACTGGGTTGTTAGAGTTGTCCATGCTTCAAGTCAAAATGCACACAAGGTTGAGGCAAGTGATCATCATGATTTCAAGGTCAGGTCTACATAAAAGAGGACAGCTGGACTGGGACTGAATGAGCATGTGATCAAATGTGGCTGACAATGAGGGCTGACTGAGAAGCCAAGGACAATGGCACTGGGTTTTGCTTCTACTGCATGTACTGGCTTTGTGGGAGCCTAGTCTGTTTGGATGCTCACCTTCCTAGACCCGGATGGAAGGGGAAGAACCGTGGACTTCCCACTGGGCATGGAATCCTGACTGCTCTTTGGACTGGACAGGGAGGAGAAGGGGAGTGAGGGAATGGGGAGGGACATGGGAGGAGGGGAGGAGGTAGAAATTTTTAATAAAAAGGAAAAAGAACCAAACCACGCAGGGATAGAATGAAACCCTGTCTAAGAAATGGAAAGAAAAGATAAGAGAAAAAAAGGAAAGATGAGAGAGAAGGAGAGAGAGAGAGGGGGGGAGACTGAGGGAGAGAGGCAAGGAGGGAGGGAAGAGGGAGCATAGCATATATATTCAGGAATTGTCAATACTCAATGTGTTCTTTGATTAAGGCTCTTTCTGTCCTAGTCTGCTTCTTGTTATTGCAAAAAGATCTTTGATACTTGCTAAGATTGTAATAAAAAATGTTCATTTAGTTTCTGAAAGGCTAAGTTTAGGTAGTTCACCTCTGATGAAGTTCACATGATTACATGTCAAATGGCATCATAAATGAAAGCATGGCAAGTGGAGGTAGTGTAAGTATTGAAAACCATAAACCCAGAAAATTACCACAGGTCACATTCAGTCAGATAACATTTGTTCTCACAGGATCTTGGGGATCCCATGGGAGCTCCAGTCATCCTTTCCAAGTATTCTATGAACCTCAGTTTGGAACTCACATTTTAAATTCCATCATTTCTTACATCATGCCCTAGAGACAAGGCATCTATCACAGGCAAACTCAGCAGCAAATCTACTGTTTATATTCAGTTTCCTAATAGAAAATTCATTGTAATGTTAGCAATTGCTAAGTAAGTGTCTATAAGGAGAGACATTTACTACATGCTCAATACTTTGTAAGTATCATTTATTTAGAATCTTATCTATACAAATACATATTAAATTTGTCCTTTTTCAGATTTGATTGATCTCCTGACCATGACAGAACGATATTAGCTGAGTCTGAACCTCTACTTTTATTTATTGATATTATGTATTTTCAATTACTCTTTGAAATTTCTGAAAACAAGATTTTTGAGCCATTATCAATTGACATGAAAGTATTGTGGGCTTCTTTCTCCCCCTTTCAAAGTTCTCTGAGAAAAACTTGTATTACAAGTATTATTTATATATAGCAAGGTTTGCGGTCTCGTAACGAGTCTTTGTGTTCTGTTCTTCAGTTTGTCTTCCTTGCAATTCCCGGATATTTTGCCTTTTGACCTTTACTCTTCATAGCTTTTCCTGGATAATGTTGTTTTATGACTTTTCCTAGAGAAATGTTCTAGTTACTGGATAATGGTGTCTCATGAATTTTCCTAGAGAAAATGCTGTACTTACTTTTCTTGCTGCTGTGAAAACTACCTCAGGAGAACACCTGAAAAAGAAAAGGTTTATTTTGGCTTGTGAGTTGAGCGTAGCATGAATAATGTCAAGGAAGATACATTATCAGGGGCTTGAAGCAGCTGCTGTTAATGCATGTGTCCATAGAAAGCAGAGTAAGAGAGTAGATCTTTGGTATTTAGATTCCTCTCTTATGATGTACAGTCCTGGATGCCAGCCCATGCAATGGTGCTCCCTCATTTAGAGTGAGTCTTCTCATTTCAATTAGCCAAACTCAGAAACTATCGAAGACATATCTATAGTTGTTTGGTTCCCATGGAGTCAAAATATCAAGTTGACAATGATTTTAAAATATCTATTCAAATTAGATCAGATACAGATGGCAGAAAAAAGAAATAATGACATCCTAGTCTATGAATCAGTAAGTTTATTGGAGATACAGCAGCATGATTAAAGGGTTTAAAGGAAGAGATAAGGGACTCAATGGCCCCTGCATTGCAAAATGCTCACCCTAAAATTTTTGATGACTTACAAAATTGTATCCTTGGAGATCCCTGCCCAAATTCACAATCAACTCTGAAGGGTGTCCTCTTTCCCTCAAATGTTTTTTGCTTTTACAAATTTGGAAAGACATTTTGTGAATTTTGTAGCTTTTTAAATTTCCTTAATGGTATATTTCATTCGCTTACTGAGTCCATAAACCAACTTCCTCCCTTAAGGAGGGCATGTTGCAGAGGAAATAGCTGAACAACAATAGGAGCTTCTATTCATAATAAATAGTGACACTAATACCCATTATTGGCATAGATTCAAAGAATAAGAGCATAATGTTCAGCCCTAAATTAAGATATCTACTGTACATCCTCTTTTCAAAGCTGAGAGATAATTTCAGAAGAGAGGATGAAATAAATTTAAGAGTCAGTGGTGCTGGATGACTGTAGGCAAACAATGTCTCCTGAACACAGCGGAACAGCTGGATATATAAAATCAGAGTAGTTACTCCAGCATACACAAGACTTTTATAAAACACTGATGTGGAGATTGGAGGTGGACATGAAATCCCACTGCTAACCGTGGAACTATTGGCAACTGTTGGGAACTGGGAAAGGAAAAACAGTTTTCTCCAAGTTTGTAGTCTTTTGAGCAGCAGAAATTTTGTTCTGGTGTTGTTTGTCTGTTTATTTTAAGTTAACAAAGTTTGCTGAGTAGAGAAGACGGCAGAATCTGATAAGAGTTGGGGAGAAGTGATATAATCAAATACATTGTGAAGACTCTTAAAGGACTATGAGGAATTAAAAACATTAATTAAAATTATTTTCTTTATTTTTAATAAATAAGTACGACAAGACCATTCCTTTAACATTTTAAATGATGGTTTAGATAACATTTTAGAATAAAATTTTAAATAATATTAAATTCTTAAACTATGAGAACAACTGATAAAAATAATAAAAACAAATCAATTTTCTTAATAATAGTACAAAATAAATTCAAAACATCCAGAAGTAACAAATCATCTATGTCGAAAATTGAACACCTAATTACTTTATAAAATATTTAGTAAACATATTGTGTAACCAAAAAATAAAACACAAAATGAGTTTGAACTTGTGTTTAAGACGTTGTTTACATTGGAATTTGTGAATTTTAAGTGTAAACTTGATTCTGCAGATTATTATTTTGAATTTCTAATATATATGGCAATAATTAACATAATTTATGTAGGTTTCAATGAAATCAATAACTCAAAATGCCAAAATATTTTGCAAAAGTTTTTTACTGTGTATTTTTCTTAATTTTTTAGTTTTGTTTTTTTTTAAATACCAATCCAAGTTCCCACTCCCTCTTCTCCTCCACATACCCTTGTACCCCACACCCATCTAATCCTCAGAGAGGATAAAGCAGATTGCTTTTTGGAATGTCTAAGGACCTCCCTAAGATATCTAGGCTGAGCAAGGTCTACATAAGGAGGGCAATGTGTTTGTGTCTTGTTCCAATCCTTGATGTTGCTGTCCGAGAGTATAAGAATTTTTCTTGATCTGCTCATTGTACTATCAATGTCTGTCTCAGAAAGCCTCTGAAGTCTCAGTTCACCTGCTCTCTTGGTCTTCTTTCCTGGTTTGCTCTCTTGGTGCTCCCTCTTAACTCCCTCAGTGTTATAGCAAGTTCTTGGTCCCCTCAGTATATAGCAATTATAGCTCTCAGCTCTTAGGCAGGTTGTGGCTACTAGCTTAGGGGTCCAATGGATGAGTATCAGTTTTTGGGTAGCCTAGCCGCAGAAAACTCCCTGATGGATGGTTAGAAAAGCTGAGGGAGTTGGGGTAGGGGTCTGGGGTTTTGCCTCACTATAGAGGTCCTAGGGATTGGAGTGTCACTCCCTGTGACTGTTCACTCACCTCTTAAGTCCCCTCAGGTATTGGTGCAAGCTGTGTTTCAGAGTTCCACCAAGGCTGCAGCTAAATAATTTAATTGTATTTCTTCAATTGGTGCTTTTACCAATGCAATGATTTTGGCTTCTAAAACTTAAATTCTTCTGTGAGTGAAGCACTTCTAAATATTTTCTAACGATTTTGAGAGTTTTGAGGAAGTGTACCACAAGAGAGAATAGAAATTACAGTACCTTTGGGCAATGTTCACATAAAAACATTTCTCTGGCAGAGAAACCCATACAAAGGTACTTTATAAAGTTCTTAATAAAACCTCATGCTTATGCCAAGTGTTGCAGGCCAAGAATCTGTTTTGGTTTTCTGGTGCTCTTGTGAACTTAGGGCTTTCTAAATACTAGCCAGGGGATCAGTGAGGTATACTTTACCAAGAAGGTCTCTGCTCTGAAGAGTTTGCCTTCATTTATTTTTATTGAAGTAGAATGAAGAATATTTAGTCCCCTGACCTCTTGGACTTGGTGTCACTTCTGTCTTTAAAAAATTAATTAGTGAACCAAATGCTGAGTCAGCTTTCTTACAAAGTCAATTTTCTTGCTCTTTAGAAAGTTAACTTCTTTATTTTCATTATCAATGTCCTTTGCCTTGTCAGCAGTATTTACAACATTATCTATTATTTCTGTATCACTAGCACATACTCAACATGAACGAAGGAAATGCCTTCTGAGGAGCCCAGTGGCAGGGTCAGTCAGAGTTGAAGGATCAGAGTGTCACATGTCAAGGTTGGAAGCAGCCATGATCCTGAGCTGTATTGATTGGTAGAGTGGGAACAAAGGGGTGATTATCTGAGGATAGAAACTTTAGTCTGTAGTATAAGTAAGGACTACAGGATACTGGTTCCAGACTACAAAATAGGCTGGAGAAATTATATCTATAACAAACAGAATCTATTGACCCTTTATACATTAGAAACACAATACAATTCATAAATATCATAGTCAGAGTAATGATCTGAATTCAGATTTGCTGAATGTCACATGGTAGGATGATTAGGAAGACTATCTTCAGGAATGGGGGAACTTCAGATCTTCTTGTATTTCTGATTTTTATTTTTCTGTGCTGGTCACTCTTCTATATCTGTGAATTTCTGATAGGGTCAGCCATTGTGCCCAAGCTCTTTGACTTTCTTAGTGATATTCTCCTGTGTCATGCCATACAATTTGGCTCTGCTTGTAAAACTGTCATCAAAACTGATATACATGCATGTTATACACCTCATATTTAAAAAATATTTTTATTAATCAATTTTAAATTAAGATAAAGAATAAAAGTGTTCATTATGGCATTTTTGTACTTATAGATGACTTAAGTTTAACATCACATTTAGATAATTTTAATCTTTCATTTTCTAGATATTTCATAATAATCCAGTTGTCTCAGTCTTTAGACAGTTCTAATAAACTCAACATCCTGTAATAAGTAAATAGTAACCTTCAAATTTAAAAGAATATTTAACATGAAACAATTAAATGAATAAAAATATGAAAATATTGCTGTTGTGTTTCATCCTCTAAAAGTCAAAAATTTCCTTGAAAACATAGTTTTTAGTTTTGAATTTTTTTATAAATACTGTATATACATCATTTTCCTACTTCCTATTCCACACCAAATTCTCCTATGTTTCCACATTTTTAATTACACACACACATATTTTCCATAAATATACATTACACACACATATATTCTGCTGAATATATATATATATATATATATATTATATATCTGTTCCTTTGTAGTGTGTTTAAAACTCAACACTTTAGGACAATCTATCTGAAAATTTGTTTCTCTCTCTCAGCAGCCCGTGTTGGAGCATTGTGAAACTTTTCCCAACCAGGTTAGCATGTCAAGTGATGTTGTAATTATGTTTAGACAAAAATATTGAGATTTCATGTGTGTAGTTTCTCTAATGTGTGTATATGTATATATATACATATATACACATATTACCTCACAACACATTTCCTATTTAGCTTCATCAGTATTTTCACTACTTTCTCAATGATATAAGTGCAATGTAAATGTTATTTAGATATATACGCATATAGTGTATTCATATACTTGCATACATGTATTGTATATATGTATACATGCGTGCATGTGTGTATACATATATATTCCAAATTCATATGTACAACCTCTCATTCTATATACTTTTGTTATGAATGTATGTATATATGCATTATGTATGTTTTCAGGGCTGATAAAACGATACTGGACAACCAATCGATGAGTTCTTCCATGGAGGCAACCATTGCTCTCAGTCTCAGAATTTCTTATTTTATGCTTGTACTTTGTGCAAAGTTGAGGCTTCCTTGGCTTCACCATCCACTTTAGCATGCCAGCTGCTTTGTCCTTCTCCAGCTCATGTTTGGGCAGTCACATTGGTAAGTTTTTTGAGTATAACTACTGACTCTCTTACAAGACACAATTTTAAAGCGAGTTCCCTCTTCTGATTCCTACAACCTTTACACCCCCTTTTCCATATCAATTGCACACCTTATGTAGAATAGTTATACTGCAGCTATATCTGCTGGAAATCAGTAAAACAACCATGATTTTTATTGAATAGTTATACTGCAGCTATATCTGCTGGGAATCAGTAAAACAACCATGCTTTTTATTGATTGTCACTTTTATTAGTGGTCACAGCATGTTGCCAAGCAATTTTGCTTGAAGAGCATAAAAACTGCACTCATCTGTAGGATTAAGGACATATATTTAGAATACAGTTAGGGATTAGGCTGATTTTAGTACAGTTGTGGTTATAGGTTCTTTTCCAAAGTATATGGCTGCAGAAGCACTGCATATTTAACTAGGTTTCCTGGACCACACATGATTTCCTTCTTTTTGACCAGGTCTTGTGTACAATTAGAGAGCTTTTGGATGCCTCCCAGTTTTATCACTTATCAACCTTTAAGGCTCTCCTGGCATGCTGATGACTGTTGTGGTGTCAAAGCTGGGTAGGACGTTGGTTTCTTCCCTCCTTTTCTATCTTGTAGAGAACATTCTGCTATGATCCAGTGGGGATACATAGTGTGTGAATCTAGGCAGGCAGGAATAAATATATGCAGCCTAAATAGACTCATCAAATTGTTCCATGAGTTTGTGCTTTTGGTTTCATCACCAAGAATTGCTGTTCTATTCACATTTGCAAAACTCAAAATTTTGTCTGATGGAAGATTGCATGTAGAGGAGACCAATTGAACTTATTCTTCCAAAACCAGGGAAGACAATTCATAGGGAAATGCTCAGTTAGGATAGCCTAAGTATTCTAAACAGAACAATCTCTCTGGCACTGTAGCGCTTTTCGAGGTCTAGATTGCATTCAGAAATGAGTTTTCTGAAAAGGGCACAAAATTATCCTGCAGCTTCATGATTTATTCATTCTTTCTGATAGACTACAGTGCCTTTCTAATGTTTTCTGTATTTAAAGTGACAAAAGTGTGCTCGGAAACATCATGACTTATTCACTTCCATTTGCTCATAAAAACATGGGGAAATTCCAATTAAAATGAGATAGAAATAGGAAATTTTCTTTCTCCTTCCTGCCACTAGCCTCATGAAGATGTCCCAAGAAAATAATAGTCACGTGTATTTCTGTTACTTCAAAGTTTTGTCAAACATAATTTCTACAAGTTTGCGACTACTGTTGTTTGTGTTGTTGTTGATTTGCTGCCATGTAAATGCCTATTTAAACAAGAGGCTGGAAGAGGCCGTTGGATAACCTGAAATTGAAGTCAGTCAGTTGTGAACCTCCATGTGAGTGCTGAGACTCAAACCTGGGTGTTCTATAAGAGCAGTGTTCTTATCTTCCAAGTCATTTCTCTGGCTTTTATATTACAAATTTAGAGGTTATGGAAATTACACTACTTTTAATTTTCAACAGTTTTATTTATTGTAGGCAGAAACTGATCTTTCATTTCCGACTTCTCAGACCCTAATAATCATACAAAAACTATATTAATTATAGCATGGTTTAGACAATGGCTCAAGCATATTTCTAGCTAGCTCTTATATTTTAAATTAATCCATTTCTATCAATCTATATATCACCATGAGGTTGTGGACTACCGAGAAGGTAAGGTTCTGGTGGGCATCTTTCTCCTTTGGCAGCTATATGCTGTTTCCTTGACTCCTCCTACTTTCTTTCTATATCTCTGTTTGGATTTCTGCCTGGCTTTGCTCAGCTATGTCATTGGCCAAAACAGCTTTATTCATCAACCCATAAAACAACAGATATAGAGAAGGACATCCCACATCATTATTTTTTCATTAATTTTAAACAACCTATAGTTATCTAAGCATTACTTATCTAACAGTATATGATTTTTCATGTTCTTTTTAAAACCAGTATTTACACACACTGATGAAATACATATATATTATAACTTGTTATCTGTCTCAAAAGCTCTATTCTCTTTATGTTTGCCTCCCAATTGCTAGCTGAGCGAAGGGTCAATTGGAAAATCTGTTCTGACAGTTT
>NW_026067930.1:25875156-25933461 GCF_014885135.2 Alexandromys fortis | reverse complement strand
ATATATATTAAGACTGAACCAATGGGTTTTGAAATTAATAGAATACATGACATTTCAAAAACCAGTGAGGATGGTGTTTATAATTCTTTCAGCTTTCTTCTTCCTTCATATTTGCAACCATATATTCCAAGTAAACTATAGATTTCAGAGTTTAATGAATAAGGTCATTGATGATGCTTATATTACTGTTGACAATACAGTGCCTTACCTTTCTTAAAATGACAATGTGAACATCTATGTAAAAAGTAAATGCATTTTAAACAATTCTAGTAATTTTATTACATTTAATCTGTACTAAGTATGCATGACCATGCGTGTATGAATGTGTGCACATGCAAATGCACCAATATGTCTGAAAACATTCATTCAAAATTCCTCAATAAAATTTTTGAAATGTCATTGTCTATGTCAAAAAATCCTGCATCATGACAAAGTAGGCTTTATCCCAGGGATGCAGGGATGTTTTAACATACCCAAGACAATAAATGTGGTAAATTGTGTAAGTGCACTTAAAGACAAAATTACATAAATATTTCAATACATGCACAAAAAAATTCTGAGAAAAATCCCAACATGACATCAAGATGAAAGGACTAGAGGAATCATACCTCTAAATATAAAATGTAATGCATGAAAACCTCACAACCAATATCATACTCAAAACTTGAATCATTCCCGTTTAAATCATGAGCAATACTAAACTGTGCATCAAACTCCCTCCTTTCCAGTATAATGTTGGAGTCACCAGCTGGAGCACGAAGGTAAAAGAAAGACATTAAAGTAGTAAAAATAACTCAAATTATTTCTAACATATGGCATTGGAGATCCTCAAAATTCTGTCATTAAATTTTAGAAGTGATCAACAATTTAAACAATGCAATATCAATTTACAAAACACACTGAGAAACACAATTTCATCTATATTCACATTAGCACTAAAGAATAAATATCTACAAATAAAGCTAACTTAGGAGACAAAAAACTTCTATATAATGAAAACTTTAAATCCTGAAAATGAAGAACAGCTCTGGAGGGATTGTCAATCCATATCTTGGCACTCAGCTTCAAAGACTGAGTAACCATGTTCCAAGTGTCTGAATCATGAATTCTTCCCTTGTTACTAATTTAACATATATTAACATATGGTTGTTTTCCTTTAGAGTACCTGACTAAATCAAAGGTGCATATTGCAAGAGCTAGGAAAGCTTCACCCATGTTACCTCAAAAATATGGCTGCATAAACAACACCTGAACAAGAAATATGAACATGTAATGAGAAAATCTCATGGGTCTTAACCCCTAAACCAAGGACTATTGGAAGTATTGGACTATTGGATGCTCAGAGTAAGAATATTAGTCTTCTACAGGGATTGTCTCACTAATTGATTATCAAAATACAATGTGGTCAGCCCTGAAATTATAGACATGCAGCAATATTAAATGGACAATGAACACAGAAGGTTGTATTTGTGTGTGTGTGTGTGTGTGTGTGTAATAATAACACATAAAAGAAGGCCATGAATTAGACAGAGATAGAAATAGGGGAATGGAGAGCTTGTAGAGAAGAAGAGGGCAATGATGTAATTATATTTTAATCTTAAAACGAACAAAACAAAAACAAAAAATAGCAATAACAACAACAAAAATGAATTAGCTGCAGAAATCCAAGATCAGCAAACTTGATATGCAGTCATTCCTTATATTATGAATTATACTCAGATGAACTTTTATGTTTTGTGAGTTTTGATATTGTCCATGTTTTTTCCCTCAATTCTGACTGAATATTTCTCAATTCATTTTTTGCCCTTTATTTCTATAGCACACTTTTCACTTCCTGCCTCTTCTATTCCAAATCAAGCTGGTCCATGTTTTATGCTAAAGATTTTTGTCTTATCTATTTACACTTATTGCTTTTCCTTTTGTCTTTCTATTATGATGGGCTTACATCACATTTCTGTCATAACATTATTCTTCTGTAGCTCGAGGCTTTTAATTATCACTTAATGAAACAATCTTTTTATTAATTTCTTCAAACATTGAATTTCATTTTGCTTTTATATGTGTTATATTCCAAAATAACTGTTAAAACCTTTTTCTTCTTCACATCTGTATACATTTGCTAAGAAACTCAATTCATCATGTTGAACTTTGAAAAGAAAAATGTATGTGACTAAAATAATTTTGAGAAGTTCTAAAAATAATTGGAAATACTTTAAAACATACTAACACCTCCATGCCACCTTTACCAATCATATAATTTTAGCTTATAATTTTATAGTAGAGGTTGATAATGACTTTTAATCATATGTAATACTGACTTCTATTTCCTTGAAGTAGGATCATTACTGTCTTGAATCAAATCAGTGTCTTTTGCCATTATGGACACCAAAGGAAACCAAAATAATGTTTCCCCCATTAACATTCTCTCAAAGTGAGGGAAGTTCAGAAGACTAAGAAATCTCACAGACTCCTGAGGTCTCTACACAAGGCCATATAGCAGTAAACAACTCAATTGTTAGTTGAGGAGAAAATACCTGAGTGTTGCAGTTGCCCGAAGTTTAGGAGATTTCAGCCATGTAGCTTTCACTATGTGTTCTGCGCATCACCTGTGAGGTGTGAGGGATGGAACTCTTCAGTCAGGAGCTCCTGGAACCACATATGCTTTTGAAAGTAATGCTTGTAAACTCCATGGTGTACCAAGTAATTTTCATTGGAATCTGCTGTTACTCTCTTTAAGTTGAAGAGAAAGAGGCTCACTAGGACAAGACATATAGCATCTTCAAATAAAAAAGTTATACTCTATATACAACACAATCACGTGCCAACAGAATAGGAGATTATAAAGAGAAAAAAAAAGATGGAGAAATGTTAAAAAAAATTCAAATGTGAGAGACTGGTTAAAAGACATTGCAGGTAAAAAAAACAACATAGGGTTTTATAAATGAATACTTAAGTGATATTTTGAAAATCCAAGTTAAATAATTTCTAATTGTACTCTGAAGAAAATTGTAAATTTTAGAAAAACAAGAAAAACAGCATAAGTAGTTATGTGAAATTTCTCTGATTTTAAAGGATACAGGGCTGGGGGAAAAAAGTGTTCTCATAATGCCAGTCATGATCCCAAAATCGAAATAAAGGAAAAGCTGTTGCCAGCCCTGGATTTATCATGTGATGCTATTTTCTTCACTTTATGTATTTTCACTGACATTTCTTCCAAGATAGTTCTCATGAGAAAAAAAAGCGAGTTAAGTCATCCCCAGAAAAGTGAGTCACAGTGTCTGAGCACACAAGAGTACTATTCCATGGATGAATCGATAGGAGCAGTTCTATTTTGAACATGCCAGATGCTATACATTTTCTGGAATGGGTCAGGATTCCAGGTCTTTAATGAGACTTCCCGCTAAGCTGAACATCTGTTTATAATATATTGTTCACTTGCTAGTATGCATAAGAATGCTAAAGCGATTAGAGCATCTTGATTGCATTTTCAAATAGTGTGCAGACAAAGGGAGATGCTGAATTGGAACACTGTGCAATGATCAGCCCTCAACCAGAATCTACACATGTACCTCCTTTTGTTAACTCCTATTTTTACTTCTCAGTTGTTAATTTCATAAAATAATTATTGCTTCAAGAAAACACTGAGATTTTATGCCCAAAATGAAGATCGAATTAAAAGGTATAGAGAAAGAATTATTTTCCATGTTCAAAACATATCATAATCTTTTGAGCATGTCTAATTCCTTCATCTATTTTTTTCTTTATTTTTCTCTGTATCATACAAATTGTGAAATAATGAATATGTATAGAAATAACTTATAAAACACATGGAATTGACAGTTTATAAAACTGATATTTGGGTTAATCATTCTTCTTTTATATCAGTATATGTCTAATGATTAACCAAATTTTCATTTTTTAAAAAGCAATGATCTTGTATCTCTAAATAGTGCATGAAGATCTCTATATGCTATAGAGGATATACAGTTACTACTAATATGAAAATAATCAAATCCACATATGTTATTTGTAAAGTGAAATTAAATTAACTTCTAAAATATTTCCTTATCTACTCAACCACAGACTCAGAACAGTAAGGGTGCAATTCCTGCCTCAAGCAATTCTTCATGATGTATATTTGATTCACTTAGCCAAGCCTATATACTGACTGGGAAATCCAAAAATCCTGAATAGTCTGTAAGCTTATAGCATTTTAAAATTTTAAGGAAAGATGATTAATGTATGCATAGGAAAAATAACAAGAACAATTGCACCACTTTTGCACTTTTATGCAACATTTGAGTATGGATGTTTATTATTAATTCAGTTCATTTGAAAAACATGAAACGCCAAATACTAAGTGATTGATTTAAATTGTCAATATTTTTTTCCTAACCATGATATTAAGTATAGGCATCGAAATCAATGCTGGGGAAATCTATAGAATATATTTGCCAAAATGATATTGAAGTGAAACTTTACCTTCTCAGATGAGAGTGAGTGTGTGTCCTTAAATAGTTCTGACACACACACACACATAATACATACATACATACATACATATATTATAGTATAATATATATTATACACTATAGATTATAATATAAGATCATTCAAGGAAAATGTGATTTTGTAATAAACTGCCGCTCTACATTTGAACATTCAACAGAGTTCAGTAGATTATTCCACTGACCCATGTGTGACATGAAAACCATCTGGAAGAAGTCCAATATTAAAATATTTATTTTGTACACCATACATAATCTATTTATTATGATTATGATTACATGAAAAAAAGTAACAGCATACAAATTTTATACAAGTTAATAAATTTTTGTATGTACATGTGTATGTGAGAGAGAGTGTGTGTATGTGTGTGTTTATTTGTATACATGTTCACAGATACACTTGCATTTGATATCATTTCCTCATATTTCCAAAACCAGGAAAATGAGCAGAAACCAAGAGAAAAAACTGATATTAATATAATAATTTTCACCCAGATAATTTATCACCCATGATAAAAACTTGACTTTTATCATGATAAAATGCAAGTATAGTCAAATTTATTTACATATATATTTCTTCTATTTAATTATCACTGTGAAATTATTATTGTTTAATTCATAGATGTTGCTCTTTTACCAAAAAATTTTATCTATGTTTCTGAACTTGTTTTTATGATCATTCCAAAAAGTGAAATTAAAGACCAGTCTTTTAATGATAATTGGAGTTCGACTTGTATAATTATTTATAACTTTCTATGAAAGTTTAAAGAGATAGCAACAGATAAAATTATTTCTATTTTTAGTATAGATTGGCATATCCAAAGTTCTTATATTGTCTTCAATAAGCATTTACTTTTATGCTGTTTAAAGTAAGCTTGATTCACATATTTTCTGAGTGGGTATTTTTAGTTTTAGATTTATCTTTGAACAGAATTAAAATTAAATAATTTAGTATAAAAATGATGCTGAAAGAACTCAGTTTTGTGAAATAACTCACAACTCCTCTTTCTGGGAGACACACATATCAGAGCAGAGCAAAATATAAATAATTGTAAGATATTCATCAGTATGGCTATAGGATAGGGTCATTTCAGATTCCCTCTGCTCAGTTGCTCAAGGTACTAGCTGAGGACATCTCCCTGGACACCTGTGAGCCCCTCTAGAGTCAAGTCTCTTGCCAACCCTAAGATGGATCCCTTAATTAAGATATATATTTCTCTGCTCCCATGTCCACCCTTCCTTTATCCCAACCATCCCATTCCCCCAAGCTCACCCCAATCTCCCCTTCTCACCTTTCTCACCCCATTTCCCCTTAGCCCCATGCCACCTCACCCCAAGTTCCCAGGTGTGCCTTTGGGTTTACCTTCTTATTTAGCTTCTCTAGGATCACAAATTATATTCTCAATGTCCTTTATTTATGGCTAAAAACCAATTATGAGTGAGTACATCCCATGTTCATCTTTTTGATGAATATCTTACATATCACCTTAGAACCTTCATCTGGCGATGGATCGAGATAGAGACAGAGACCGAAATTGGAGCACCGGACTAAGCTCTTAAGATCCAAATGAGGAGCAGAAAGAGTGAGAACATGAGCAAGGAAGTCAGGTCCACGAGGGGAGCACCCACCCGCTGTGACAGTGGAACTGATCTATTTGGGAGCTCATCAAGGCCAGCAAGACTGGGACTGAATAAGCATGGGATGAAACCAGACTCCCTGAACATTGCGGACAATGAAGGCTGATGAGAAGCCAAGGACAATGGCACTAGGTTTCAATTCTAATACATGAACTGGCTGTGTGGGAGCCTAGCCCGTTTGGATGCTCACCTTCCTGGTCCTAGATAGAAGTGGGAGGACCTTGGACTTCCCGCAGGGCAGGGAACCTGGACTGCTCTTCATTCTCGGGAGGGAGGGGGAATGGAGTGGGGGGAGGGGGAAGGGGTAGAGGAGTGGGGGAGGGGGACATGTGTGGGAGGAGGGGGAGGGAAATGGGAAATGGGGAGGAGGCGGTAATTTTTCAATAAATAAAAAAAAAAACTATAAATAATTGTATTGTCCCATGACTGTGCTTATGTTGTGAAGAAATAAAGAATGGAAAACAGACCAGAAATGTGGGAACAAAGATATCTGCCTGACTCTGATAGTAAATAAATTGATTATATACAGCAGAAATTTAAGTTTATGTTTATGAAGAGTTTATGGGTGAAATTTATCATGACATTGTAGACCTCCTCTCTGTGAAACCACTCCACAGCTTCTGTTTTCATAGTAGTCATGAAAATGCTAACCTTGAGAATCTTTTATCAAAATCTCCTATTATTATAATATTTTACTAATTAGTAGAATACCGTTTTTATGGAAGAAATAATGATTTTTATGCAACTTGCTTTTACTTGAAACTCTTTTATAGCTTCTATATTGTTCCTGTAATAGAGAAAATGCCTGAAGCAATAATTATATAATTATACATATAATACAATATGTATTATATATACATTATATACACATTTCTTTATATATAATATAAAGGAATAGCATAATTTTATAAAAGATATGTTTTGATATTTTGAAATTAATTTTAATGAAGCAAGTTGCGTATTGTTAATATAAGTGCAGATGGATTATAAATGATGTTTTTCAAATAAAATTGTTGCTGCCTCTGATAGAAAAACTCAAAAGAATTATGACATGAAAATTCTACTGATTTTGTAAGAACATTCCTCCCACTGAGATACTAAGTTTAAAGTTCCTAAATATCCAATTAGGGACCTAAAGAGAGAGAGAGAGAAATGAAAACCTGGCCAAATGATGACTAATTAGAATGACAGGCGTTCCTCTGACTCATGGGGCAGTCACAGTACCTCAGTAGTAAAAATAGTGTCTCATTAGTCGTTTAAACATTATTCCCAGGTTTCCGTGAAATTGATATTTAATCACTTTCCCAGTGTACGGCAGACACTTATTGCACAGAAAAGACATGGGGACTGAAAAGTTGATAAAATTTCTGTCAATCTCCTCTCAATTTGAAGAATGATACATTATAATGGGCCACTAGTGGCAGAGAGACGCTGTACAGGAACCTGTAATTAACTTCGCTTTCTCTGTTATTGATGGCATATGTTGAACTCTGTGATTAGATGGTGCATCTTGGGGGATGTGCCCTGAGGAACACACTGTGCAATATTCAAATCCACATCAAAATCATGTCTATAGATGTGTTCACAATACTCGATGTTGCTTTTTGATAATTTGGGACTACTTTAAATTATTTGGGAACTGTGCTTATTACTCAGAATTAAACATTTAGAAAGGATTAATGACTAAAGAAAGAAAATTTGTACCTAAATTTTCAGGGAAATTTGCACAGAACAAACATTGCCTGAAATTATACAGAACAATAATTTCTTTCCAAGTCAATCAGGATGTTTAATATCTGAGTTATACTTGTGAATTGCTGTTATTCTTTTGGAAGTATTGTGTAGTATTCAATGTCATCTATGATTAAACAAAGGAAAATAAGGCTTTCAGAACTACCGAAATTTGTCATTAAGTCTTAAATTCTGACTTCAAGCATACATTTTCAGCTCAGCAGCCACTCTTCTGTCTCCAAAACAACAAGGAAAGCTTTCAACATTTCAATGAAGAGAATAGAAAATGCTGAGCACACCGAACATTTTTTAGCATATTATTCACTAAACAGTCTTCATTTCATAAAAATAACATAAAACATCTCGCTGTTGGCCACTCTCCAAAGTGGTAAGTTGTTCATTTCTGTTTTTATTTTCTATCCCAATAAAACGACTCTGTATTTCCAAAGTGCAATAGTATTGAAATATTTGTCACAGTTTCTGTTGCCAAGTTTATCTGCAATAATTCTCTACTTCCAGACATTCCAGGAAAGCACATTTTACCAAGACAGAGGGCAGCCCTGCAGACATCCCCTACAAAGGGGAAGGGAGTCTTGTCCTTATGGGGCTTGTATAGTAATGGGCAAAGTTAAGGAAACGACTATGTCTATACAGTGAGTAGTTTTTGGCACGCAGAACAGTTGCCTCAGGATTCTTGGAAAACAACTTTCATCGGAGGTGGAAAGGGAGAGGGATGCATAAATATTTTAACTTAAGCTTCCCTAAAGTGTTTGTCTGTGGTCTACCACATCACTTGTTTCTTACTGCAGTATCCCAAATAAAACTGGAGTATTCTCACATTAAAATTTAATCTAATAAAGTAAAACATTTTAGTATGTATTTGCCTCATTGAGAAAAGAAATGATTTTGGTTTTAAGTCTTTCAAAAAATTATACTTGTGTTGGACACCTCCGAAAAGTATTTTTGATTTAGTGTTCTTAATGTGTTCAAATTTAAAAGAAAAACTAAGACACTCAGGACAAGAGCTCAGCATTGTGCAAATCTTCTTGTGTAGTTCTACAGCCTTTACGAATCATGCTGAAAGCAAGACCTAAATTTTACAATGTGCATTCTAATTTTCTAGGAAGTGAGAACCCTCTAAAGACCACAAAAGGGCCAAATTATCTAAAATATTAGAGGCTTATTATATTTCTACTAAATTATCAATTTTGTAAAACAATTAAACAGGGAAAGGCAATTAGTGTAAAAGTGGTCTTTAGAGTATAATCATTAGTTAGAAGCTCATTTGATAAGGTTAGGTCCAAATCTAATAAGTGAAAGCCCCAGCAGAACTGTAATAGAGTCCTGGCGGCAGTTTTTAACACTATCCATCTCCAAATAGAAACCACCAGAAATTAAGGAAATTAAAAAAGAAGCTATTTTTGCCACAATCAACAGAATCTCTCTAGAGCTATGTCAAGTGTGAATTGAGGTAGTTTCTTAATTATGATCGCTAGAAATGTATTTGTACTATGAATCAACATTATGATTAAGTTTCAGTTCCTTACAAAGTGTACCAAGGGCTTCAGACTGAAGAACTGTAAAGAAAACAGACAAAATTAACAAAGCAAATGCTCAGAAAAAAATGAAGCATAATAACTCCTAACCTATTGCTCTGTTAGATCAAGAGAAAAGGATGCACATGGCCACAGGAATTGGATCTGATCTTCCTAGTTATCTTAATGTAATATTGATAATAAAGTCACTATTCGCTTCTATTCTAAATGTTTTCACTTCAGTTATGTGTGTTCCACTTAGTTATTATGTGAATAGATATGAATAAAAATGTCACATTACAGATAAAAGCTATCAAGCAGTCTGTTCACTAAGTGCTACCTTGTGAGCTCTGTCCATTGAATAATAAAGTGAGCAGATAATTGGCAATATCAGCTCATCTACTGAACAGTACATCCATAGTCCCAGTCAGGCAGATTAGTCATCAGGAAACAGTTGGTAATGGCAACATTTCCTAGAGCACCCCACACATAAATGCCTCCAAATCGGTTGCATAAGCATCACTCGTGGTTATTTGCTTTTTAATATTCTTTTCAATCCTATGGACTTTAATGCATGCAAATCATATGACTCACTTTTATAAGCTGGTACAAATGAGCAATAGTCTTTCATGCGTCCATTTCGAAATAGTCATTATTGTTATTTTTACATTTTTTGTGTAAATATTTAATTCTTATCAGCAAGAGTGCTCCGAACATAAATGTTATTAATATTATTGCATAAGCAATCATGCTCATTCCCTTAGGTAATTAAAAAACAGAAAATTTGCATTTGTTTGTACAAATTAATAATGTGAAAGACGATGCGCAGGTTAAAGGTTAGCATGGAAAAATTGGACATGGTGCATGAACACAAAATGAATTATTGCATGGCTTTGTAATTTTATTACTACCACTTAGTTAATTATGCTGTATATCAATCTAATAATTAAAGAAGCAGACTCCTACTTTAGTGTCTTATTCAAAGAACCATAACTTACTCCACGCACTTAGAGCTGTGATCAGTGATAAATCTCACAGCGTGATAAAAAAGCCAAATGCCATTTGTTTCACTCCTTGAGAGCTACACACACACACACACACACATATACACACCCCACACCTTCATTCTTCTACATACTGTTAATTAAACCAGGTCATGGGTCAGCTCTTATTCAGTGGGAAGCAATTGTTCACGTACATGAATAATAGGAGACTCTGAAGAAAGATGCTTTTTTTTTTCAGAAAAAAAAAAAAAAACGTTGTACTCAATTGCCCAAAGAATAAACAAATATGCTTATTTAAGTTAGTGTAAATTTCACTTTATCTTAACAAATCAAATTCTGAAAGCTTCCCTAAAAACTTGTTATCCAGGCAGCTAAACCTTGGTGTCTATTGTTTATACAGTGGAAAGCCCTATGACACGTTTATCTGTGCTTCACCTATATAACATGTAAACCAACTCATTAAAATCGAGTTTTTGATATTTGTTTCCTTTTGATAAGTTCAACTGGCAATAGAAAGTCAATGTGAAGGCTGGGATGTAGCTCACAAAGGCACACACATATATACACAATCAAAATCATAATAAATCAAAGTAGAAAACCAATATGCTCACAGGAAATCAGACAGGTGCAGAAAATGTGGGAATGTCTGCTTCTTTTCTTAGACTACAAGCCCACTATTAACCATGGCTGTCATTTTATTTTTCTCTGATATTTGATGTTTTCTGGTTCCATCAAAAGCAACTGAAATAAGCACTTTCTTAAGAACATAATTTTTGTTGGTGAGATGACTCAGTAGGTGGCCAGCGTGAGCACCTTTGATCTCTAGCACTCACTGGTGGTAAGAGAGAACCTACTACAGAGAGTTGTCCGTTGACCTCCGGGACATACCATGGCATTCACATGCATATGTACACATGGAAAATTAAAAAAAATAAGGAGTGAATGAATAAACACATAAATAATTTGTGAAATAAAAATATAATTCCTCAGAATTTAAAAAGAAGAAAGTCATAATCGGGCAAATCCCTCCACTCACAGCTGAGGGGACCCTGCAGAAGAAGAGGTGGAAAGCATCTAAGAGCTAGAGGTGATAAAGGACAGCAGGAAGACAAGGCCCTCTAAAGCCAGTGAGCAATACTCATGTGAACGTAACTGAAGCAGCTAGACCAGGGCTGACACGGGTCTGCACCAGTTCATCTGTGTTTATAGTATAGCTTTCAGTTTAGTGTTTTCATGGGAGTTCTGGGTGTGTGAATGAGTTGGCCTCTAATTCCAATGCCTTAGGTTCTTCTCCTTCTGTTGCTTTGCCTTGCCTAATTTTGATGTAAGGTTTCTGTTTATCTTTATATTTTATTTTGGTATATTTGGTTGTTACCTCTTAGATGCCTAACGTTTCTAATGAGAGACAAAAAGTGAGAGGATCTGGGTGGGAGAAGAGGTTGGGAGGAATTGGGAGGACTAGAAGGAGAGGAAACAGTTTTTGAGATATGAGAAATTAATCTATTTTCAATAAGATGGAGAATGAACAGAAAATAAGAATCAAATGTAATACATTTTCCAGTGTCTGATTGACTTTGAAATTAACACTTAAATAGTATCTGAACATGCAAACTCACAGAGATTTTGGCAACATGCACAGGATATGCATATTTCAAGCCAGTCCAGTTGGGATTTCAGTGCCAAGAGGAGGAGTGGACAAAAGATCCCATTGCTAACTTAGAGGCTACTTGCATTTTATTATTATCCCCTGCTGGTGGGTGGATAACAAATTTTCTCCAAAGGAATGTCACTGAGTATTTCAACTATGCTCAGGCAGTCCAACATAAAGTGAACCCCCATGGTTTTTGTGTACTTTTTCAATGTTTTTGGAGGAGAGGGGTAGTGGTTGGTGGTGGGATTTTGCCCTGTTTGGATTTGTTCCTTTGTTGGTTTTCAGAGGGGGGGTTAAGGAGGGCAGGAAGGATGGGCAGGAAGGATGGAGGGAAGGATGAAGGATGAAGGAAGGAAGGAAAGCAGTCAGAAGTTGGATGAGTAGGGAGGTGAAGAGGACCTGGGAGGAACTGGGAAGGGGAAAACATTTTCAAAATATACTGCATAAAAAACTAAATACAAATTTTGCTCTGATAAAAATAGCTGATTTTTTTTTATTTGTTGTCTGTATGAGGTTGTATATGTGTAGGGAGCGTGTGGGAATGAGTGCTTGTGCCTGTGTGTGTGTGGTTTAGCAGACGTCAGTCTCCTGTCATTTCTCAGGAACAGTCCTCCTTCCTTTTCTTTCATTGAAACAAGATTTTTCACATCCTGGAACTCTCTATGTAGATTCCACTGTGTGGCCACTTAGCTTCAGGGGTTACCCTGTCCTCACCTCCCCAGAGTTTGAGCTACAAGTATCCACCATCATGTTGTTCTTTTTCTGCTTTTAGCAAATTGACACATGTTCTCATGATTGCATGGCAAGCCTTTTACCAATTGAGCTTTATCCACAGCCCCAGTATTGAATTTAAATGACTCATAATACTGTTTTCTAAGTCATATATATATATATATGTATGTGTGTATACATACATATATATATATATGATTTCCAATTAAGTAAAATAGAATTTTAAAAAATCCTTTATGTCACATGCTAATGTCTGAACTATGACCCACTGCAAATATCTCATTACTAATGTTACAATTATTCTCAAACACTCAAATAGAATAGGAATCTCATCTAATAAAGCAGTATTTAATACATTGCCCCACAGATATCCAGCATGTAGTAGGGGAACTGAACATTAAAATGTAATTCTTATGTTGGATTCAGTGTCAAATGCCTAGAACCTCAGCGCTCAGGAAGTTGAGCCAGGAGATCACTTGAGCCAGAAACATGCAAGCAACTTAAGATTTGAAAAATAGGAAACCCAAAATTTTACCAACTAAAATGTTTTTAGCCTCATAGTAACTTGGAATGTAAAATCAATATTTTGGGTACATGATTAAAGCAATTCATAGTTATTATCAAATATTAAAAGTATTTCATCAAGGTAAAACACCAAAAGGCAGCATGGGTGTATGACTGAAAACAGTGACGCAAGAGTTATGAAGGTTCATCACTGAAACAGAGCTAGTATCTAAGAATGTGGAAACGACTGGGAGACTGCACGAGCAAACAGAAGATATGGCCAAGTTCACGCTCAGAGCTGTCACAGGCATCTTTCAGTCGATAAATCAAATTCTTTCTTCCCTCCTCTAAGTAAGAACATTGCTCACTCCAAGACGTGATCTCTTAGACTTATTTGGTTTGAAAGTATCTCTTCTGTCACACCATGTAAACTAGAGGACTCGGTGAATGCTGCTTCGTCAAAATTACCATTCCATGAAAGCAAAGGACAGGCCAGTCTTTCTCTGTTCTGGGACCTTGAGCTTGTACTACAGCAATATGAGTTGAGATGCTTTTACTCCTGAAAGTGAAGACAATTTTGATGATGGTGAAAACATAAATTAGTAATGTTTTTTTAAGACATCAAAGTTTGTTAAAAATAAACCCAGGTATTTAGTCATTTTTTAGAGAAATAACTGTTTCATTATAGTAATCCCATACAAAAAGAAAATTCATGTTGTCTTCCTTTGTTAGTACTTTTTAAACCTATCCCTTGCTCTCTCTTTCCCTTAGCAAATCCCAGAAATCTTTGCGCTGTCTTTTACCCTTCGATTTCATACCTGAAAATGCAATGGCTTTCTTTGTGAGAGAGACTTACTTCACAAATACGTTTAGCAACTTCATAACAATGAAGCAATTCATCTTTATGATTCAGAAAAAAATCCCTCATGTATCATGCTGCCTTTTCTTTATCCATTCTTTCATTAATGGACACCTAAGCAATTTTGCTACTTGGTTACTAAGAGACTGCTCTAAAAAACATGGCTGTACATGTATCTCTGTGGTAACCTATTTGATTTTTTAAGTACATTTACAGAAGTGCTATAGCTGGATTATATGGAGATCCGTGCCTTAATATTTTTAGAAACTTCCCACCAGTAATTATTAAAAACTCCTTTCTCCAGATCCTCTTCGGCATGTTTTGTTCCTCATTTCTTTAAAACAAAATTGCTGTTCTGACTGCAATCAGGTTGCTTCTCAATGTAAGTTTAACTTGCATTTCCTTAACAGCTCTGAATGATGAGCTTTTGTGCCTGCTTATATTTCTTCAGTTAAATTTCAATCCCCAATTCTTAGTTGGATTATTTGGTCTTTATTTTTTTCAAAGTTTGAAATAGTTCTCTATCTTAGGTTCTACTTTCCTATCAAATGATTGTCTGACAAAGACTTCATTTCACTCTGTATACTGTCCCTACTTTTGTTTCTTTTGCTCCACACTTTTAAAGGTTGAAATAATA
The DNA here is from genome assembly GCF_014885135.2 of Alexandromys fortis. NCBI lineage: Eukaryota > Metazoa > Chordata > Mammalia > Rodentia > Cricetidae > Alexandromys > Alexandromys fortis. The sequence continues at coordinate 25,918,662 of NW_026067930.1, read as the reverse complement.
GCATTTGTCAATTCTTTCTCTTGAAAGTTCATACACCTACATATTAAAGTATTTTCCCCATGCTTCCTGATAATATATCCAGAGTTTCACATCTTACATCGAGATCTTGATTTTTAGTTAATTTTTATAAAAGGTAAAAATAGGAATCTAATTTAAATCTTCTATAAATGGATACCAAATTACTCAGCTTCGCTTTGAAACATGCTGTTCTTAATGTTTGCTTTTAAGTAACATTTGCCAAGAATCAAATGGCCGTAGCTTCCTGTGTTTACATTTGAATATCTTCTATTCTGTTGGTTTATATAACTGCTTTTGGATCATGCATTCTAACAGTGTATCCATAAATATGTCTTCAGTATTTAAATTGTGAAAATTTAGAGAATCAAAATTTAGTGGTAATGAAATTCATATATCCTACCTGTTCAAGACTCAGAGACAGAGACCTCATCATCTGTTAGCTGCTAACCTAGGGAAAGAAAGAATAAAAAAGGTCATTGGCAAAACTTAACATTAATTTTATTTTTCCTTTTTTATTTATTTTATTTTTAATTTTAATTATTATTATTATTAAAAATTTCCCCTTCCTCCCCTCCTCCCATTTCCCTCCCCCCATTACCACTCCCCCTCCCCCTCCCTGTCCAGTCCAAAGAGCAGCAGTCCAAGGTCTTCCCCACTCCATCCATGTCTAAGAAGGTGAGAATCCAAACAGACTAGGCTCCCACAAAGCCAGTATATGCAGTAGGAACAAAACCCAGTGCCATTGTCCTTGGCTTCTCAGTCAGCTCTCATTGTTTGCCACGTTCGGAGAGTCCGGTTTGATCACATGCTCCAACATTAATTTTAAAAGGGAAGATCTTACAAAGCAGGATGAATACATAAAAGATGACAGTAGCAAAGACAGGAGTCAAAAGAGATGTAGTAAACACTAGGAGGTCTGAAAGTTATTAGTATCTTGCACTTGTTAAACACATATCATGTTTCTAGTATATCATTTATGTAAGCTACCAAGTTATAAAAAATTTACAGCACACCATGACTGACGATGCTTTCACACACACGCACACACACACACACACACAGACACAAACACACACATATACAAACTAAATAACAAGGAGGAAGAGACAAGAAGAAGGAAACCCTGAGGAAATGGAAGGTCAGATGAATTCTAAAAAAAAAAAATAATAAAAAATAAAAGTAGTATGAGAGAACATCACTCATTAAGGAATCTGAATTATCTGAGTAACTAGAGCATGGTCAAAATGTACTGAGAAGCAACACTGACTTAATAGGGAATCTCAGGGATATTAGCAACTAATGAGAGGAGAGGTTGTATTAAAGCATAATGGGACAGAAAAAACTTAAATGGGATAAGGGAGGGGTAGATGAGAGAAGGCTGGGCAGGACGAGTGACACTAAACACATTTCCCATGAATGACATGCGAACAAACTACGGTAGAAATGCCATAAAATAGACATATTCGAAAATATAAAAAGAGTTTAAATAGAGCTAACATATAACCAAGTGACAATACACCTACAAAGGCACAGATTATCGTGAAAATTCCAGTGCCATCGGGAATGATTAGCCAGTGTTGCCTCAGAGATCCATAAGCACATGTGGGATTTCAGATGCTGTAAGTTGTCCTCTAGTACCTGACATTAATATCCCACTGCTTAAGATATCATACATTTGACTCATAGAGCATGGAGAAATCAGGTTGGTACTGACCTGGAAGTGTCAACTCGACAGGGCAGCTTTCATGGTGCTGGAAAGTACTGTGCCTAGTATCAAATGAGAAAAGTAATCTCCAGTCTCACCCAGTTGTGTACACTGTAAGATAAAATAACAACTGCATAGTAAACTATGCCCACTATTATTAGAGTGGTATGACCATCATGGGAGTAAGCAGACACTCTATGCTTGGTTTTAAGACATGGTTCAAATATGAATGTCATACCTGGAACCATTATCAGGGCCAAGGGCATGTAGCTAGACAGATCACAGGTGCCTGGGGCAAATCTATCACTTTTACTTTCCTAAAAAAAGGTGTAGCTTTTGAGCTAACTCCTAATGATCTCACTTAAACTCATAGATTTGCAAACATCTCAACTATAATTAGAGAAACGTCTTTTTACAATAGATGGCAATTGACAGAGATCCACAACTAGTCAGTGTTCAGAAAATGAGAAACTATTAAATGTTTGATACTAAGTGGGGCATCTTTATCATGCCTCTTCTCATAGGGCCATTGCAGAAAAGAAAAGCAAAAAGATTTTAAAAGTAAGAGGCAGTAATGAATACAAGGAACGGGTGCTTTCTGGGTGTAGTATGGAGGTTACAAATAAGAACTCACTCCATCTGAGAAGAATGAAAAAGAACCATACAAAGTCAAGCCAGACAAAATCCCTGCATGAAGAGGGAATATGAGCATGGAACTCCATCACTAGTTAAAGGGCTTTTGACAACTGATAGCTGTTGGGAGAGGGAGAGAGTTAATATTCTTAAAAATATAGCCCTTGGTAGATTGATCACACGTAAGTAAAGGCCACACGTCCAGGCACATGAGCAACACAAACATCACTTGATAATTTTTGTTTGAGGGGTTGTTTCTCTGTTTTTACAGAACACAAAGTTGGGTGAGTAGGGAAGGCAAATGGATCTGGAGAAAATTTATGGGAGATGAATATGATCAAACTACATTGTATGATATTCCCAAAGAACTAATACAAAATAGAGGGAAAGTGTACATAAAGCAGGAAAGAGAGGTATTGGGAGTGGGACCAGAGGAATGGGACGTAAAATTTGAATTGTCTAAAACCAAAATGCATTGTACATGAAGGGTCCAAGCATAAGAATATAAAATTGTAGATTTTCAAAATAAAAATGTAGAAATAAAAAAAAATACATAAAGTTGTAAGTCTAGGAGAATGAGAACAGACTGACAGCAGCTTTTTTAGTAGTTTGAAGATTAACTATTAACAGTGGGTTATTCCACTTTACAAGGCCAAAGCATCTTTCTTCAAACTGAGAACTAGCCTACAGATATGAGCTGAGTCAACTTTTAGAACATAGATATATGACCTCTGGGTTATGCATTATCCCTGTTATGTGAAATTGGCAGCTGGTGTGGGAGGTCCGTCTGTCTATGTGTTGTCTTTATTGGCTAAAGAATTAAGAAACTGGCTTTGCCTGTAGTAAGGGAAAAGAAAGGCAGAGTCAGAGAGAAGCCTTGGAGCCACTGGAGACAGATGCTGAGAACTGTACCCGGTAAGCCAGAGCCATGTGGTTATATACAGATTAATAGAAATTGGCTAAATTTATATAAGAGATGGCCAATAAGAACCTAAAGCTAATGGGCCAAGCAGTAGTTTGATTAATACAGTTTCTGTGTGATTATTTTGGGTCTAAGCCAGGTGGGTGGCTGGGAACCAACAAGCGCCCTCCCCACAAAAGATAGAATCAAAGGGGAGATCACAGGGCTTCAGTAAACACTACCTGGAAATACCAAGGAAGACAACAGATTAAGTACAAACACTAGTTTAACTGAAAAACTGTTGATGGGATTGTAAAGTAAGGCAATGTGTACCCGAGTTTTACCTTGAGATTGTAAAAATTCCTTTGTTCAGATATAATTCTTAATGTCCCTACTCTAAAAAGGTGGGTTCAGAAACTGGCCTATGCCACAGCTTAACAAAATCCATTTCTGGCTGTGGTCTTAGCTAGCTGATAAGCTTTTTGTGCCCCATGGAGCTTTTTTTAAATTTTATTTATTTTATTTTTTCCTGGATTCTGGTTTCTGGAGTAAAGTTTGCTTCTGGTTTATTATACATTGGTGGTCTGTCCCCATCTTTGTGTGACAAACTTATGTGACCCAGCACATACGTTTGAAATTATCAGCATGTGAAAAAGATTTTAAATAACAAGTAAACAGTTAGTACACACACACACACATACACACACACTCACACATACAGACCTTGGTGTCATGATATCTAATAGATACAGAAATGGCAGTGAGAGAAGACACATTGATTAAAGAAGCATATGAATGAATAACAAAACAAAAGATTTGTCTTAAAGGTAGAGAGTGGAAAGGAAGAAAGGAAAAAAAATGAATCTGTATGAGAAGAGACAGTATTAAGAGGAGAAGGAAAGAGAGTGATAAAGAGAAGACAGAAAAGAAAAAGGTAAGAAATCAGTTTGTGTGTGTGTGTGTTTCAAAGCCCAGGCAAAGAAGAGTGAGTATAAGGAACAAAGACAAAGAAATCAAAAATGGGCTTTTTGTAATGGCAGTGTCTTATTCCAGAACACATCGTGGGAGATCAGTTTCTATCAGTATCAACAGGAAAAGAAGAAGGCCAAGGAGCCCTAGGAAGTACCCATATCAACATCTGCTTAGCAAACTCCCAGCCTCAGGCTGCTCCCATCCTAAAGAGATAAAGCTCTCATACTTACTTTTCCTCAGCTTGGTTTTCTGTTTTCTCCAGATCTTCATGCCTTGTCCATGCCAGGAAATTACCTTAGACATTCCAGAGAGTACCAATAGCACCACTTTATCGAGAATGGTTAATCATGTAATGATTAATTTTCCCTGAAAACAAATAATTAACCCTTACACTTAATCTCCATTTTCAACAAATGCCCTCAAAAAGATTAATCTGAATGAGTATTCTAACATATCCTCATCACAACCTCCCAATAATCTCTGAGTTTGGTAGAGCGTTCGTAGACAGCTGTTTCTAAGGGAGTAATTCTACATTCTTTCCTAGAGCTTCCCAGTAGATTATGTACACTGTAGAGCATTTACTTTATACAACCAAACGCAATAATATAATTTTGTATGAACAAAACTTTCAATCAAAAGTCATAATTTTAAAAGGGATATTATTGCGGATATGTCATCATGACTTATGCATAATAAACTCAAAATCTGGATCTTTGATATTTGTATTAGGGCAATACAGCCCCTTAGCATATACACAAAAGATATTCTTTGAAAACTTATTGCTTTCATTTAAGCTCTATCATGTTTTAATGTATTATCTTACATTATTTAAAAATACCCATAAATATATCTTGTTAATTACTAATTTGAATAATTTGTAACCTGAGTCAGTGGTTCTCAACTTTCCTAATGCTGCAACCCTTCAATACAGTTTTATATGCTGTAATGAGCCGCAGCCATAAAATTATTTCATTGCTACTTCATAACTGTAATTTTACTGCTGTTATGAATCAAATTGTAAACTTATGATATGCAAGATTTGTGACTCCTGTGAGAGGGTCATTCAACTCCCAAAAGCGTCATGACTCATGGTTGGATAAATGCTGGTCTAAGAGAATCACCAGCATCAATCTTGCTGAGTATGAGTTATAGCTACCAGTCACCAGTCTAAGATCTCTGTTTACATTCCCCAACTTTAACCCTTCCTGAACTCCAGTGAAGGAAACCTTATTGTCATCCTCTGTTCATAGAGTAACAAGATGATGCTCCAGATAAGCTGCACTTAAGGATTCACAGTTATGAAGTAAAATAAATATTCAAACACAGCCTCACCTGTGGAAAGTCTGAACTCAATTGGCATTGACATTAAAATCTCAAATGACAATGTTAACAGATTTCTTACTGCCCTACCCAGAATTTCCAGATAAAGACAAATTTTAGTTAAAACATGTACAGATATAAAATTAGATCCTTATAACCTCTATAGAATTACTGATATGTATGATTGACAGACTTTGATATTCAAGGCCACTGAGTGGTTAGATCTCTGAACTTTATAGTTAACTTGTTCTCTCCTAAGGAAACAAACTACACTTTATAACTCTCTTTTGCTTCCATGTTCCCTTGGCAAAACATTAATAGGTCTGTCACTTTCTACCTGATTGGTAATCTTCAAGTTGTTTAAATGTGCTACTAACAAAACTAAAGAATTCACAGAAGAACAGAGGAGTATATTAAATAAAAAAATCAAAAAATATTTCTGAAAAATGGTAAGTCCTGTGTTTGTTCCATATAATTATAACTAATGCTCACAATCCAGTACCACAGGATGACTTCACCTCACCTCACTATGCTAACTCTTTCTTGTCAACCTTTTTTCTCTTGATTCCATGACCTACTGTCCCTTATCCTCAGACATACAAGAAAGATTTGCAATGATGTAATGAAATTGTTTATACATCTAGATTTTAAAATTAGAAACTACTTTTTTGGTGTCATATGAAAGTAATAGGGGCTAATAATGTGAAAATACACTGAGAAGATTTAAATTCTGCTCTAGTCTAAATTTATTCCTTTAATTTTAACACTTACTTTTGGACTGACATAGTAGTTCATCTTGGCTCTAAACTTAAATATAATCAAGGAAACCTAAGCAGCTGGCACACCTGTAAAGAATTTTAATTGGATCATTTGAGGTGGGAAAATTCACCCCAAAACTGGGCCATATCTTCTAGTGGCTGCCCACATGAAAAAAAAAAAAAAAAAAAAAAAAACAGAGAAGGAATCTTCTGTTCTTGTCTGCCTGTTCTCATTCTCACTAGCAAGTTCATCTACCCTGTTGTTGAAACATTCCTTTTCTGATATTAGAACCTACTTCTTTGTGATTCCAACATTGACCAAACACCACCAGCTCCCTAGGAATCCTCCATGACTCCAGCACCAAATTGGGGATGCTGAGACATCTAGCCTCATAGACTAAATAGCTACAAGATTCTTGGAGACAGCCATTGTTAGACTAGCCAGACCACAGCATGTAAACTACGCTAGTAAATTCATTCATTTCAGCAACCCTTTTGTTCTTTAGAAAACCTGAGTAATACAGCGTAGTAAACACTTGAACACAAATACATTCTAAGATTACTTGATCAAATAATTTAAAATATTTTAATGACTAATTTCTTTGTTACATTTGTTACCATGCTCCATTATATCTTAAACCCAAGGTTGTACCCAAGGAATATAATATTTGAGAAACCTGGCAATAATTATTTTGTTATAATTTTTACTATTGCAGTTGCATATAAACATTACTTCATTTTCATATTTGTACATTCCAATTGTTCTTTACATTTATACATATTTACTTTTCAAAGGAAAACATTAATGAGTCACAGAAGGAGATGACTTGACTGGCAAGCTGAGAAATCACATTTATCTCTGTGCCGGAAGTAGAGTGTGGAGACAGCAAGTGGGACCGGGTTATAAGCTCTCAACTGCTGTTCCAGTAATACACTTGCTAACAAGTCTTCGTGTCTTAAAACTTCCATAACATCTCAGACAGTGCCACCAACTGGAAAGGAGAGCTCAAAGAGGTGAGCCTAAGAAGCCATTTGTCGCCCAAGTTATACTGTGGTATAAATAAAACCTCAATGCCCATTCCCAGTGATTCACTTCCTCCTGATGCAGCACACCCTAAAGGTTGCACAACCTTTTCAAGCAGTGCCACAGTTAAAGAGAAAGTTTTCGAAGCCTGTGGGAACATTTTATATTCAAACTATAATCCTAAACCCCACCATGTGTTTATGGCTGTATTGGGGCACAAATTCATTCAAACTTTAAAAATCGCTACAATCTTTACTGCAGCACGTATAATAAAAACACAGAGACAGAAGCTGAATATCCAAGCTGAAGATCAAAAGAGCAAAACAGTTAACTCAATAGAGTAGTATTATCTCTACCAAGACTGGGTGACTGCAAACTGAGCCATGAGACTTTGTCTTCTCCCATTTTTAATCCCCCTTTAGTGCTGGGATTAAAGATGTGTGAGTCCCTAGTACTGGGATTAAAGGTGTGAGTCACACCCATCCAAATCTGTTTTTGCATTGATTTTGTGTAAACCAGGGTGGCCTTGAACTAACAGAGATCCAGAAGCAAAATGCAGATAATTCTAGATTCGTTCCATTGCCATTTGAGGTGCAGTTTGGTCTCTTTATACCACAGCTATACTGCACTCATTATGCCTGTAAGACGAGTCTGCAAGTTTACACTGTGGAAATGATTTTGAGCAGAGAAATTCTTTAGTTGCATCATTGATCCAGACTCCATCTGTTCAAATAAATTTACATTTTTACTAGCAGGAGCCTTTGATAGGTATTTGGATTCCGTCCACCTTTCTTATTGTCCAAGTGCAGAATGAGTTTACCTTTAACAAGTTTGACCTTCTTATAGCAGCCACCTGATCTGCAACATGCAACTTACTTAGGTTTTCTTCTTTGCAAATTGTGTGATTTTGTACCATTTTGACAGACTTGTTCTTTTCTTGTAGATGTAGATGTATGGTGAGCAGTTACCATGCCACAGCCAGAATGTTCTTAAACCTTGTCATTTCCTCCAACACACACAACATTCTATCGTTTTTAAATTTCCTCACTCAAGTTCTCTCAACAGGGGAAGAAAGAAACAGATTCTTTGCCTGGATATTGTAGGAATATTCACTAACAAAGCTTTTAGGACATTGTTTGTCCCTCCACTGAGATCTTATATTCTTGGCCTCTGTTGCCCTAGTTTATCTTAGCTTTATGGTCATCCAAACTTTATGAGTGCACCTCTCTTAGATTTCCTTACATCACTCTGTGACATCTCTACTCCAAAAATTCTAAGCTCTTCTACTTTTCCTCCCAAAATTGAGTGCCAAAAGTCTAAAACTGCATAGCGAGGTTTATCACAAGGCCCAGTTAATAGTATTAAAGTGTTATAGCCCTTACTTTTCTTGCTGCTGTGAGGAATTATTTGTTAACAAGCAACTGAAGAGAGAAGGGTAGGGTGTGTGTATGTGTGTGTGTGTGTGTGTGTGTGTGTGTGGAGAGAGAGAGAGAGAGAGAGAGAGAGAGAGAGAGAGAGAGAGAGACTTTTACAGTACAAAAAGATACAGTCCAAGAGAGTGGGGAAGGGATTGTAGCAGGAACAGGAAAAAGCTATCCTATTGCATTCATACTCGGGAAGCAGATTGAATAAGAAGTAAACACCAACCATAAAACCTCACTTTTTCTCCATCTCCAAGCCAGTAATCTATGTCTTTCAATTAGGTTATATATCCTAAATGTTCTTCAACCTTCCCAAGAAATGTCACCAGCTAGAGACCATGTAGTGAAACACAGGAGCCTATGGGAGACATTCAACATTCTTACAAGAACAGCTGTTAATGTATAATTTTATGTCTGGGTTATCTACACTATTTCATTCTTCCATGTGTCATTTATTTTTTTCAAATTGCAACTTATGGTTATAATTATAATTGCACCATCTGCCCCCTACCTTTCTTCCCTCTAAATCCTCCTGTCTTGTTAGGGTTTCTATTGTTGTAAAGAGCCAGCATTATCACAACAATTCCTATAAAGTAAAACATTTAATCGAGGATGATTTACAGGTTCAGAGATTTAGTCCTTTATCCTCATGGCAGGAGGTATGACAACTCGCAAGCAGACATGATGCTGGAGAATGAATTAGAGTTCTACATCTGTATCATCTATAGGCAAGGGGAAGAGAGAGATCCTGGAACTGGCTTCAAACCTTTATTCAGTTTATCTCTGTATCTTTCAGCTTTTTGGAGATGGCTTTCAAAACTCAAATCCTTCATTCTTACTTGTTCTCGTTCAGTTTTATGCTTCCTTTTTTTTTTTAGAGGTAGACTTGTTATCTGTCTGTTTGCTTATTATTGAACATCACAAACTCACCTATAATGCAAGTAACACTGCTAAATTCAGGAAGCTGAAAACTGAAGCATGAACAATTGAAATAAAAAATAAGAAAAAATGATTGCTTTGTGTGGTAAGAGGCATATTACTATCTTTTAAAATTCTCTGTGAAATAATATTTATCTCTAAAATTTTGAAATCTTAATATAACCATCAGTTATTGATGGGGGATGTTTTAAACAGGGCTCAGAAAATCTGATGTGTAGGTATATTTAAATTAATAAAATTGATTTCCCATTACTCCTGTCAAACTATTCTTAGTTCTATAGAGTTGTATGTGTCCGTGTGTGTCTATTTGTGTATGTGTGTGTGATAGGAATATGTTTTGATTAAAATAATCTGTTTACATATTTATGATCAAGATTTTAACTCCTATAAAATTCATGCATTTTAAAATGACTAGGCAGATAGGAGTTGGAACATGCTAACAAATATAATCATTCTAAATTGGTGACCCAGGGGATTGGGCAAGAATCCTAAACACAGTATGAAGAAATTATTACTCTGTAGTAAAGGTTTCAATAAAATCTTATACTCATTTGGCTTCTCAAAGCACCAGAGGAAACCTGTCTGCATAAATAGCAACCAAATCACAATATGGTTAATGTTATTTCCCTATTAACTTTATGTTGTATAATGCTTACATAAAGCTGTGAAAATGCTCACAATGAAGGGTAATGACTACAATAACACTTTATCCAATGCCTTAATTTGTCCAGTGAATCTCCCAGGCCAATGTAATTGCTTTGTTAACATAACATGGTTGTACAAACAGGTCATGCACAGATGGAATGGGTCCCTCTTATCCAGGCCATGCTAAACACTTCTATAAAAGGGTTCTCCAAGTAGCTTTACATAAATAAATCATATCATTCAGTATTTCAAGGAATTCTCATTTTTCACAACTCTTGTAAATACACGTACATTTTTACAACTCTTTTTTATTTTCCAAGATAGAGTTTCAGTTCTGTAACAGTTCTGGCTGTCCTGGAATGTCTTTTAGACCAGGCTGTCCTTGACCTCACAGAGATACTCAAGCCTCTGTCTCTGAAGTGCTGAGATTAAAGGCATGCCCCATCACTGCCAAACAAAAGGTATGCAATTTTAATTTGATTCTTACTTTTAAAAAAAATTGTTTCTAAAGTAGCTTTAGGCCTCTCATAGCAATTTTGAGAATACTTATGCTTAATGAGATGTAGTGAGTAATAAATTGTGAGTGATCATTAAATTACAACATAATGGAAGATTTCATGTAAATAAATTGCTGTGTGGAAAAATTTGAATGACACTGAGGTTTATAATGATTATGGAACACATTTCAATAATCATGGGATAAGACAGTGATGGTTTGACTACTGACAAAAGGAATTTGATTATGAATAATATAAAACATGCTTAATATCACCTGAAAGGTATTGTGTCTTTATAGCTCAATAGGATAAAGTATGACCTATCTTAACTCTTGTCAAAAACTCGTCAAAAACATGTATAGAAATACAGTAAAATAAATTAAATCCACAGACTACAATCTACATCAAAGTAAACAATCCAATAGATGGAGACTTTCATCATCTCTCTACTTTCATATGCCTGACCTTTGTGGCCCACAACTTAAAGGAATTCCATCAAGCATAGTGCTACATGTGGACTAGATCGACCAATTCTTACAGACCAATTGTCTTTCCAGGCAAAACTACAATCAAAAATAAGTTACTAAGAAATGGACCTGTATCGTGACATTTTCTTTTGAAAAACTTTGTATAGATCTATTATATTTTTAAATATGTGTATGTTAGGGGAGAGGGTGGGTTGTAATTGTTTTAAGTTTTGGGGACTTATATTTTGTAATTATGCATATCTTGGGGGAAAGGGTTGGGTTTGTAGTTATTTTTTTTAACTTTTTGGAGGCCTACTATCCAGCTCCCAAATAATCACATAGGGACTTATTCTTCCTTATGAGTGACTGACCTTAGCTTGGCTTGTTTCTAGCCAACTTTTCTAACCTAAATAATCCCATTTCTCTTTAACTACATTTTGCTTCTGGGATTTTTACCTTTCATATTCTGTTTCTTATTTCCTTTTTACTCTGTGACGACCTGGGTGGCTGGTGGGCTGGCCTTTCCCTGGAATTCTCCTCTCCTTCTCCTTTTCATGCTCCTCTCTTTTCATTGTTTGCTGGAGCCTGGATTTTTCCTCTTAGTTATTCTCTCTGCCTGGCAACCCTGCCTATTTCTCTCTCTTGCCTAGCTATTGGTCATACAGCTCTTTTTTAGATCAATTAGGTATCTTAAGAGGGCAAAGTAACATGGCTTTATAGAGTTAAACAAATGCAGCATAAAAGAATGCAACACATATTAGCATCATTAAACAAATATTTCACTGCATAAAAAATGAGATACACCTTAAACTAATATCCTAAAAGAGTGGGTATATGAGCATAACTTCCTGCAGAGTTCAAATGATGACTCTGAACTTCTCCTGAAGTTGTATTTTGTTGTAAGCCATCTGATATGGATACTATTTTGAAAGGGATCTCTTCCTCAAGGTAATATTTGGTCTTAAAAATAAAAATTCTGGAGCTTGGGAGAAGGCTACATATTTAAAAGCACCTGTTTTTGCTAAGGAACTGGAACCAATTTCTATCACCTACATAGCCACTCACAACTACCTGTAACTCCAGTCACAATGGATCTGGCGCCCACTTCTGACCTCCTCAGGCACCAGGCATGCACATGCTACAAAGATATCCATGGGAGAAGTCATATAAATAAAAAATAAATAGTAAAAATTAGAATAAGTCTTCTTGGTCTAAAAAGTGGATTCAGGACAGCCAGTGCTGTTACACAGAGAAACCTTGTCTCAAAAATAAATAAATAATAAATAGGAACTGTTAACCAGCCCTTATTGCTCAGCATCTGAGTGCCGTTTCTCGGTGCTTTTATCCCTTTACAGTCATCAGACCTATTTCTTTTAGATGAACCTGCTAGACAAACATACTCTAGTCTGTCTCAGTCCAAGAAAAATATGCCCTTTGGAACAGCTCTTCATTCCATGCCCTTGCTATCAGAAAGCATGTGCCCTGTTTTAAGGGCCTGTTGTCAGCCCACTAAAAGGACATTGGAGTTCCCTACAATAAAGCCAAGTCCAGTGTCTTCCGAATATCAGTAATGTTTATCAGTAAGTAGATCATCCCATGTCTAGTGTTCTGTAGCTTCTCCTACAATATCCACAATTGGAAATGTTTCACTACTCTGAATATTATTGTAGACGACAAAGCAATAATACCTGAGTTTTTAAACCCTACCCCAAATGAATTGTTTTATATAGACTCACTCAAAACAGACTCTTTAAGGTAGCTAGCTGCTTTCATAGTAATCCTAACTAAGTCATCTTAATGGTTAATCAGTTCCCAAAGAATGCCTGGTTCCCCATTTCTTATGTGGTTTCTTCAGAGAGTAAACATTCTCCTTTCCCTTCCAGAACCTTAATTCACACTGAAGAGCTTCTCATTAAGGTCCTAAAATTGTCTCAAATATCTGTGTATTAAAATGAATTTCCACTTTAAGTAACAAAGGTCATATAGTATTACCTCCTTACCACCAATATGGATGTTATATAAACACATGTGAATCATCTATCAAAAGCACAGTAATAAAGTAATTTAATCATATATGGCTCAAGTCCTTGTTATTTAGAAGTTTCATAACTATTTTTCTTATTGTATTCAGACACTGGCGATATTCATGTGTATTCTGAGATACTAACAAACTGCAATCTTGAAGGACAGTGTTTAACCCAAGAATTGTATTTTTAAAAACACCATAGTCATATTCTTTCTTAAAGTGCTAGATGTTGAAAGTTTCTTAAAATAGCCTGGCGGTCGTGGCGCATGCCTTTAATCCCAGCACTTGGAAGGCAGAGGCAGGCAGATCTCTGTGAGTTCGAGGCCAGCCTGGTCCACAAGAACTAGTTCCAGGACAGCACCAAAGCGACAGAGAAACCCTGTCTCAAAAAAAAGAAAGAAAGAAAGAAAGAAAGAAAGAAAGAAAGAAAGAAAGAAAGAAAGAAAGAAAGAAAGAAAGAAATCTTAAAACAAGTATTAAGAAATTTTGCATTTTTATTCAAAAATATTTTAAATGAGAATACTAAAAATCTCATGACAATTCAGAATTGTTTGGGTTCAAAATTATGTAAAATGCAATCACATTAGGCTATGTAGCAAATTGTGTCTAGAATGGTAATAAGAAAAGGCAGAAGAAAAAGGTTTTAACAAGCATGACCTTGAATCAGAGAATTTTTTATATAATTTTTTTCCGTATATTAACTATGTTTTATCAATAGAACTTATCACGATTTCTAAAACTCTAACTTATTTTGGAGACTTATCATCATGGAAAGGGGAATAAATGATCGCTGATGTTGGAAGAGTGGGTTAGAGGTGACGACTGCTGCAGGTGCCACTTGTTAGAGAAAGGAAACTCGTGTTGGAAAACATTCAGCTCATCAACATGTTAAGCTGTGTTGATTATTTTGCTGAAACTTTCAATATTTTCTAGGATTTATATATTGCTAAAACCTGAAATGTGTGCTCTGGAGAAAAAAACAAGGATACGGGACTATAATGGAAAGGGTCATGGAAATTGGGGGGAAAGGGTCACTGGTAAGCAACATAGTCAGGTGACCTCAGGAGCAGGATGAAGTCTGAGCAAATTCTGGAGATGTGAGAGTGTCTGCCCAACAGCAAAGTGATGGTGCTATTACAGTGACTCTACTGTGCTTAAATAAACAGCCACATTGCTTTTTTTTTTTTTAAATGAAAACCTTCCAGAATTCTAGTAATACTAATAATACAAACTACTGCTTGACTTCTTCGAGATATTTTCATAAATGACCTGACCATGCTCATTATAAAAGTTAGCTTCTATTCTGAGTTGCTAGCTGAAATTATTATTCTATTAGGAATTTCTTCTGTATCATTAAGTTATTACCATGCTGTGAGTTACCAAGAAAAACTACTCAATGATAACAGCCCCATTAATGCCTCTAGTGAAACACTTAACAAGTTCTTTATTGATCTTGGTTCCAAATACATCAAAATGTTGGATCACAGCTTTGTTGACCTCTTCACCCTACTGATGTTCTCAGGAGCACAGCTCATATCCAGCTCAAAAGCACTTGTCCTTCACCTCTAGGTGGGAAGGAAAAAAAGTGGGGCTGGAGAGATGGCTCAGTGGTTAAGAGCACTGCCTGCTCTTCCAGAGGTCCTGAGTTCAATTCCCGGCAACCACAGGGTGGCTCACAACCATCTGTAATGAGGTCTGATGCCCTCTTCTGGCCTGCAGACAGACACACAGACAGAATATTGTATACATAATAAATAAATAAATAAATGTTTTAAAAAAAAAGTAATAAAATTGACCCAACTGCTAGATAATGGTTGTGTTTACTTGAGCTTCTCATTTTTAATATTTTATCTATATTATGAATACACTACTTGTCATTAATTTATCTTTAAAATATAGATGAGTTTTGACTCCATTTTAAAATGGGTTATATATCCAGAAGTGGTGATTCTGGATCATACAATTGATCTATTTTAGTTTGGAGAAGATGCTATATGAATAAAAATGTCACACTAAAAAAACGATTTGCATTATAATACCCACCATCTAAAAACCAAAAGAATGAATGTGAGGATGGTAGGAAGCAGTTCAAGAAATTCTAATTAGACCCTGCTGAGGGTTTAAATCTCAACTTCATTTGTTAACGGGGTGTCTCTTTCAACTCACGTAAAATTTACCAATGCCACATTTTCTTCTTTCAACAAAATAACCTACCAGGGAGAGTTGTTCTTAAACTTTAAGATAATCTGTGTGAACAATAATTCATTACTGACTAATTCAATGTTTACACAGGTTATATTTAATATCTATGTATATATACACATGTATATTCATAACTAGTGCTAACAAGCAACTGTATTTGCTCAATAAATGAAAAAGTCACCAATCTAGATTATCTTCCTGTATACGACCTGCCACTCAGGATAAAGAGATAAGTAATAAAAATGTGAATGAACACTCTATTGTATAAAAGCCCTAGATCCGATTTTACTACTCTCCATCTTGTTCAATTTACAAGTAAACAAATATCCTTTTGATTCAACACAGACTTCATTTAGTCACCTTGAGTGGATTTTATTCTAACTTCTGTGAAAACCTGTTTAAATCATGTTATTATGTTAAAAAATGTGTCAGGAGCTTTCCTTGTGACTAAAATGAAGTCAGGCTGACTTCCTAAACAAATGCGCACTATTTTTCGTGAAGAGAGTAAACCATGAGCATCATGATGCCTACATCCACCTGGCATGTGTTTCCATTCTCGACTATAACAGAATACAGTCTTTCACCACTGAGATTTCATGTCCAGAGTCACTGTAAGGCCCAGAAGGAACATATAATGCTTTGGATAAAATCTATCATGTGATCCGTAAACAATTTAATTAGATCTATAACTAACTTCTTAACCTAATGAAGAATGAGATAAATAGAATTTTTCCAGAGGTAGGTAGCACGGAGTTGAACTGAATGCGTACAATCTACAGCATGATGATATTTGCAAGTGATTAAGGTAGTATCTGTGTCTATTATTTAACTCTACTGTGGCAAGGGGATAGTAACTAGAACATTTTAAATAATATATGATATAGTCAGTGTTTTCAAATTATTTAATTCTGTAACCAATTCTGACTTCTCATTATAACATAAATGTGGTTACATATGTTAAGTAATGTCTCCCATTTATTGTAAATAAGACCAAATAATTTGAAAGGAACAAGGGATTCTTGTACTAACTAAAGTAGGAAGCCAGCATTGCAGCGTGCCATTTCCAAGTCCAAAGGTTGTCAGACAGTGCATGATGATACTATGCCCTCATTCCTATTGTGGCATGACATAATCCAAGAAAATTAAGGTGTAAGAACTTCAATACGTTATGTTAGATCTGGCAGAAAGATAGGAAACATCAATCCTGTAATGCGTGTGGTCAGCATGTACGAGATTCATTTTGGAGGTGAGACTGTGTCCCTGATGCCCTTGCAGAGAGATCTGCCATGTGCTGAACAGATTTTTCTCTTACATTTTTACCTAAGACATTATGCTCTAAAGGTGTTCCATTGACCTGACTTACACTTTTGAGATACAAATAGACTCACAGTTTCCAAAGATAATTTAATTACTAGTCTTTGATATTATGGGCAATATTTATCCTGTCAAAATTAAATAAATCTGTAGTGTGTTGTTATGAATTCTGTTAGAGAAAAGTCCATAGCAGGATTTCTTTCTGTTCTTCAGACCTGCCTAAAACACCAAAGAAATTTAGTCAAAATTATTCTCTGCGAGGCAGCTCTATAGAGTAGTAAAAGAAGTGTTTGTGAACTGAGCACAGGCTCCTCCTCTAATTGATTATACTCAAGCTCATAAAATGTGGAGTAAATGAACTGCATACATTTCATCATGTGGCTATAAAAGGGATTCATGGGAGGTGACTAGATTCATTACTACTGATATTGAAAGCTTACAGTAAAAAATTGGGAGGTAAATTTTTAAATATGTATTTCCCCAATGTCTCTATTATAAAACAGTAAAAAAAAAAACTCACTAGAAACAGAAAGTTTAAATTTTAACCATATGCTCAGAGTTCATATATGTTCCAGTGCCAAACATTTCCTTTTCTTCAAACCTCTTTCATTTCATCCTCTTTATGAGAATCAATTATTTTGATATATTACTAAAGCTGAATTAAACATGTGCTTGCAATGCCGGGAATTTCCTAGCCAACACCACGCTGAGTTCTTGGGGAATCTCAAAGCCTAGTGCTTTACTGGCCTCTATTGCCACAATCTCAGAATGACAATTCCACACAGGAGCTTCAGTAGCAGTTTCACTTTTGAATTTGTTTAACAAAATACAACATCTAAATTGCCAGCAAGAAGAAATAGGAGCGGCGGGGCTGCGTCCCCAGCACCCGGCCGCCCGCATGGCTAGCTTATGCCCGAAATAATTACACGGAAACTGTATTCTTTCAAACACTGCCTGGCCCGGCTAGTTCCAGCTTCTTATTGGCTAGCTCTTACATATTGTTCTAACCCATTTCTAATATTCTGTGTAGCCCACGAGCTGGCTTACCAGGGAGGATCTTAACCTGCGTCTGTCTGGAGCGGGAGAATCATGGCGACTCCTCACTCAGCTTCTTTTTCCCAGCATTCTCTTCTGTTTACTCCACCTACCTAATTTTCTGTCCTAGGAGGGCCGAGGCAGTTTCTTTATTATTAACCAATGAAAGCAACAGATAAGATACAAGACCCACCTCCATCAGGAATCTAACATTTCTAAGACTATACTTATTTTTGAAATAACTCAGCTCATATAATTGTCATAAACAGACATTTAAATTTTTTAAAAAAACATTTTCTGAAAACTTCTTGGTTGTACTTTACAAATGAATTATATAATAATCCCTATTTGGATCTTGTATTCTTAGATATATAAAACTGAAGATGATCAGACAGGGATCTTTAGAGCATTTTGCCTAATGGAATCTTAATATGCACTTCTTCATGATAAAGAGATACTATGTTTTCAGTAGTTTACATATGCCGTACTGCAACACACATTCAGACCTGGCAAACTCAGAGGGCAGAGCATAAATCTCAGTCTTCATTGTATGGAGATATCAATAATGTAAATATCAATACCACTGAAGTTCAAACAGAAATATAAGGCAGTTTTATGCATCATGAAAATCCAAGCATACAATATTAACAGAGATGTTGCAATCACCCGGAATTTCCTTAAAAGTTGTTTGTATAGGTAAAGATAGGCCAAGTCATAAAGAGATGCTTTGTTGAGTACCATTATAAGAATTGAATTGAGGGCCTGAAAGATGGGTCAGTAAACAAAGGCATTTGCTACCTAGCCTACATATCTTAGATGTCCTATATCTACATGAAAGTAAAACTTCTTCAAGTTATCTTGTGACTTTCACACTTGTATCCTGGTAAGGGCAAACACACACAAATACACGCACACACACACTATATCAGTAAATACATAAATGCTTAAAATAAGGACTGGGAATGAGCAGAAATAATTGCTATTTTAAAAATAATATTATTAGCTAATTACTGACACAGGAAGGCCTGACATATCACATCAATGATAATCCAGATAGTCTTTCTAGACAAAACATTATAAAGTAAAACATGTGTGCTACGTACATATATTTTACATAAAAATAACTTAATTAATAGGCAAAAATATAGGGGGGAAAGAGGGTATAAATTTATGTAACCAATTCTATGACAAAATTTTGTTCTGAGAAAGCTGAATTCCTGTTTCTGTTCCATGATTACTCCTATCTGACTCAAAATAAAAGTCTTCTATACCTTTGGAGTGAGAACTCTTATGCATTTCAAAGGGAGTTAGATAGGTATGCTCCTTATTTATAAAACAAAGAGTTTATTTATATTTATGGCTCCATTGAGATTTTAATTTCTGTCTTAGTTAGGGTTGCTATTGCTGTGAAGAGACATTATGATCATGACAACTCTTCTAAAGGAAAACATTTAATTGGTGCTGGCTTAAGGTTTCAGAGGTTTAGTCCATTGTTCTCATGATGGGAAACATGGATGCATAAGGGTAGATATGGTGCTGGAGAAGGAGCTCAGAATTCTACATCTTGATCCACAGGCAGCAGAAGGAGACACTGGAGTAGCTTGAGCATATAAGAAACCTGAAAATCTATCTCCACAGTAACACACTTCTTCCAACAAGACCACACCTCCCGGTAGTACAACTCCCTATGAGCCAAGCATTAGACATTATACATAGACATAACTCCATGGGGAACATTCCTATTCAAACCACCACAACTCTTCATGTCAAGATTGCAAGGCTGTAAACAGTCAGGGATTGTACCTGGAACAGAACCTGAGAATTCATATCTTGGAAAGGAAATACCAAATAGACAGAGAGCACTAAAAATGGACTTGGCTTTGAACCCTCAAAGCTGGCCCTCAGGAACATATTTCCTCCAATAAGGAAGCATCGCCTAAATGCCTCCAAACAGCCTCATTCAAATACATGAGTCGATGTGAGACATTTTCATTCAAATCACCATTATAGGTCTGAAGGTTAAGGATCCATTTCCAGACTAAAAAGATAGCCAGCGATAGCCTTATAGAGATAGTGATATTTGAACAGAGACTTAGAAGTTGTAAGGAAATTTTAAAATGTGTGTAAACATGAGGGAAAAAATTCTAGGTGAGAGAATAACAGTTGTGGTTGTGGTACACACCTTTAATCCCAACACTGAGGAGGCAGAAGCAGGAGGATGTCTGTAAGTTCCAGGCCAGTCAGGTGTACAAAGTGAGTTCTGGATCAGCTGGGATTACACAGAGAAACTCTTGCCTCAAAACACCAAACCAGCCAAACAAAAAGAGGAGTGAAAAACATAGAATACTTTAGCCCAGTGTAGTCTGGTGTTAACAGGAGCCTTGAGTCTGAGGCAGAGTGAGTCATTATATTTGTAATAGAAGATTTTCAAGAAGGGAAAATGGGTGATAAAATCACGGCAAAATACATAGTTATAGAGATTTTGGTAGTTATTGTAAAAATCAAAAGGTCTACAAAAGACGGTTACCAAGTGTTCCACGATTAAAATCAAAAAGGCATTGACTTACCCGTTTATGGTGAAGCAAACCTTTATTCTCAGCATTAAGAGGCAGAGGCAGGCAGATCTCTGAGAGTTTGTGGCCAGTCTAGTCTACTGAGTGAATTCCAGAACAGAATCCAAAGATGCAAAGTTATACAAAGAAACCTTGCCTTGAAAAACAAAACAAATAAAAACATAGGTTTAATAAGACAGGAAATTTGTGGTTAACTAGGCAAAATAGCTTTCATTCCCAGCTACAGTCTACTACTGCCATCACATTCTACATATAATTTTAAGTTTGGGTCTAGCAAAAGCTTCTATAAAGATTAAATATAGGATATGAGAGAGAGAAAAAGATTACATGAAATGTTTAGAAAACGAAATTGCAACAGTTCCTATAGGAAAAACAGTAGGAGGAGCTTAGAAGTACGAAGCAGGACGTGCTGTGCATCAGATTTGTTTTATTTTAAAAACCTATTTAAATGTTTTAACAACCAGAGGCTTGTGAGGTGAGGAAATTCTTAGAAAGCAACCTGGCTTCCTATAAATCAAGAGAAAGATATGCTCTAAGACAGAAATAAACAATTGCATGGGATGTTACTAAATGCTCTGATAAAAAGATTGACAAATAACAGAATTAAGAAAAACTTGCTGTCAGAATTGTATAAACAAAAGCAGATGTGAAGAAACCGGAACCTTACAGCATTAGATAAAATATACCTAAAAGATAAGGGTAGATTTCTGGATAATCAAATTAAAGAGGTAAAACAGCATGAATTCTAGCACAAAGTAGATGTGATTTTTCAGGTTAGCAATGTTGATAACTGAAGGCATAAAAGAACAATCCAGTATCAATACCCTCAGCAAAGCTCTTTCTAGAGTCACAACCTGTCCATGCCTGTCTGTCACTGGGAGTGCTCACCCATATCTGTGTGTCACTGGGAATGCTCACCCACACTTGTGAGGGATAGGGAGCGCTCACCCACACCTACATAGGATTGGGAATGCTCACAACAGAATGTGGAGAATCTGGTAAAAACATTTGACTTTATTTTCCTCTGTTGAGTCCAAGCTTCATGGAAGCACACAGGGAGGCATTCTTCAGAAGCCTCTTATGCATTCCATGTTTCCTCTCTGTTTGCCTCTTCTCCCATCAAACCACAATCAGGTGTTGGAAGGAAGCCGCTTGTTCATCCCGGACGCCCAGAATAGAAATAATCACACAGAAACCATATTATTTAAATTACTGCTTGACCCATTAGATCTAGCTTCTTATTGGCTAACTACTATATCCTAATTTAACCCATCTCCATTAATCTGTGCATCACCATGAGGTCGTAGCCTACCAGCAAAGTTTCAGCATGTCTATCTCTGGCTCCGGTGGCTACACGATGTCCCTCTGACTCTGCCGCCTCCTCCCAGCATTCAGCTTAGCTTTCCCTGTCTACCTATGTTCTGCAGGTTCAAAGCAGTTTCTTTATTCATTAATGGTAATCACAGCACACAGAGGGGACTCCCACATCAATCAGAAGTAATACTTTTGGGGTTATTCTAGAAGTAAGTTGCAACTTCTGTAGGTAGAGAAATATACTAGAAGACTTGTCTTGTGTTCCAAATTTTAGTGATTTTCCAAGTTCCTTCCAGAGTCTCTTCCTTTCTGGCTGTGGCAAAGGGCCAATCTAGCTGGTTAACAATTACTAAATAGGAAACCTCTAAGAGTCAGTGGGAAGGGGGACTTGACCATCTTCTCTCCAACAACCTCAGCACCAATTAGTATGATGATGCCACAATAAAGGCAAGATTTATTCTCAATCGATACAAACATTGACTGGAAATAAAACATAAAAAAAGACTGTTTATGAAAGTAATGACTATCTCACTATCTGCTTTTCAGTATTCCTAGAAGCAAATTTCAGAGGAATGCCTTTCTGAGATGGAAGTAACAAATGTTTGATGATGAAAGGGTAAAACCTTTGTCAGAGCCTTAGTTAGGAAACCAAAACCAAACAGATCACCAATCCAAAATTAAACTCCTTGCATTTGAGGAGCCTGGATTTGTCACACTCCTGAGTAGGAAGCTGTAAAATCTTTCCAGGCAAATCTTGTTTGGAATCTAGTCAATTCACAATGAGAACATACTACAAGCATCCTTAATGACAATTTGGAAGTTCATTCTTTATAACTTGCAATGACAATATTGAAGGGCTTTTTAGCACCCTCAAGGACAGATTTCTGATTAAGGCAGTTCAAATGACAACTAAGTATGCATTGATAGAATAGGTCTTCTAAAATACAGAAATTTACACTAATAGAATATTCAGTTTCCTTCAGTGATTGCTACTCATTAACCTAAAATCAGGGCCAGATTAGATTGCACTTAGACCAGGATCTTTAACTTGTAACATTTGCATCCATGTGTATGTAATGTATCTATTTGCACTTCTCCTTGGTTAGTATGTAGGTGAAATCACAAATCTGAGAACCATAGAATTTTATTCTATGATGGACTTTAATAATTTTGTGACTCTTCAAAATATTCTTCAAATGGGACAGCAAGTGGCTCAGCAGGTAAAGGCATTTGTTATCAAATATTCTTTGTGAGACAGACTTTTCTTGGGAAGACACGAAATGGTTATTCACCCCATATAGGGAGCCCACAATAGACCAAAGTAATAATGTACTAATCCCAACTTGGTGAATCAATAGATTTTTCTATTGGGGTTGCCACAGGGATAGGATGAAGACACAAGAAAGCACACCACACATGGGTGATGATGCCTGAATACCCTGCCACCATGGAGATCTCTGATCAGCTTGCCAAAAAAAAAAAAAAAAAAAAAAAACCACAGTCCAAATGTCTTTCTTTTTTTCTGCAGTTTGCATGTCCAGATTCTCTACCCCCAGAACTGTTTACTTTTTTTTTTCACTGCTAGACAGAGGTCCTCAGCAATCTTCCAGTTTTTTTTTTTTTCCACCAAACATGTGACCCTCAATTGCCTCTTGTTTCAACATGAGGCTCAAAATTTCTCTGACCTCCTGAAGGAAGTACTCTGATTTGGAGAGAAGGTGCAATTTAGAAAGACAGGCCATACAATGTCTGGGATTTGAGCTTGATCTCTGGAACCCATACAGGAAGGAGGGACCCAACTCACACAAGTTTTCCTCTGAACTCCATACATACTCAGTGACACCCTCATTCACACATATTCACACACAAAAAAACACATGCATGTGTGAATAAACACACCCAATAAAATTTAAAATGTTGTATATTTCGCAATGGATGAAAACAATTTCAAATTTCAGTGATTTTAAGCATTCGTCATAGTATATATTTTTTGTTAAAAATTTTGTTTTTAAAGTAGCAAAAATATGAGAATAATGATAAACTCTGAGTTATTAATTAATGTCAATATAGATTTTGTAAGACATAAAATTTACCATAAAAGTATACTTTTCCTTACTTGATATTTCACAAAGCATAATTTAGAGCAAAATCATTAGTTTTTTAATCATAGTCCTTTATTTCATGCATTACTATTATATGGATCTGCCTTAATAATCTTTTATCAAAACATCTGAAAACAGGATCAAGCAAATATCATTTCCTTTGCTGGAGTTATTTTAACTAATATATTACATAAATAGTAAAATATATAAATAAAATATATAAATAATAACAGATATGTAATATATTATTTTCCTCCTAGTAATTAATGATGATGACCAATTTTAATTCAAATAAATTTCAGGCATCAATGAGAATTCTGATGTATCAAAATAACTTAGATGTGTGTTTGACAGTCCCAGACTTACTGCTTATTCTAAGTCCCAGCCTTATAGCTTCTTGGCCAGCTGTAGATAGCAGAAGAACGGAATACTAACAGTTGAGGGGTGGAAATGACATGAAGCTGCTTCTGGCTGGGAAATTATAAATGTTATTGGAATTAGAGTGCGTCTTGACAAAATAGCCACATGTTTCTAGGGAAATAAAAGTTTTCCTCCTGGAGTTCTTAGTCTCATTAATCAAATAACTGGGGGGGAAAACAAAAACAAAAACAAAACAAAAAAAAAAAGCAAAAGCCAATACAAGCAGTAGGGATACATCCTGATGCCATTGCCAGTAGCCCCACAGTCTGCCCCAGCCATGCAACTCTCACGCCCATTCAGAGGGTCTAATTTGGTCCTATGCTAGTTTCTTCCCTGTCCAGCTGGAATTGGTAAGCTCCCATTAGCTCAGGCAAACTGTTTTGGTGGGTGTCCCCATCACAGTCTTGACCTCTTTGCTCATATTCTCACTCCTCGCATTCTTCAACTGGAGTTTAGAAGCTCAACCCAGCGCTCTGCTGCGGGTCTCTGCCTCTGTTTCCATCAGTTTCTGGATGAAGGTTCTATGGTGACATTTAAGATAGTCATCAATCTGACTACATGACAAAGCCAGTTCGGGCACCCTCTCCACTAATGCTTAGGGCCTTAGCTGGGAACATATTCTGCTTTGCTGGCATTTTTAGTTAATGTAACATAAAGGCAGATAATTCCACCCTCAGGCAAAAGGAACAGATCTAACAGATCTCATAAAATGTAAATTAATAAGGGGTTTTGGAGTGTTGATCCGTGTGTGTGTGTGTGTGTGTATAAAAATTCTGGAGCTGCATTTTACAGTAGAGCCCATCCAGAACTCTAAAGTTCCAGGGCTCTCACAATACCTACAATGGCATCCCTACATCTAAGTGTTTAATACTCAAGAGGACTTGGCACTTCGAAACAATGAATATGGTCCTCCATCCATCCCAGTCTCGGTGCTATGGTTGATTCTCCCATGCTCCAAAGCTACCTTGAAAACCAAACACATGCATACCCAACATACATCCCCAGCTATACAATCTGAGTAGTCCTTGAAGGGAAAGAGAACCTACCAAGCCTATAGAATCATAGGAAAACTTTGACATACTGAAATTTAGACAATTTGTCTCCTGGGAAACTCTGTAAATCCTGTCCAGAACAAGAAGACAGTACTGATTCATAAGGGCACTAGTGCATTTAAGTTATCTCAAGTTTGACATAATAGAATTGTATCTGTGCTATGGTGCCCAACAGTGGCCAACAGAGCAAAGGTCGGGGCAGGAGGAGCAAAGCAGAGCATGCTCATGCTTTCAAGGTCTTATTTGACTTCCACCAAAGCCCCAAGAGTCTAAACAACCTCATCAACTGTGGAATCTAGAGTCCTACTGCAAAGTGGCCATGAAGCATGTAGGCAGTTTTTCCATTAAGGTAGCATTCCTTGTCTTTGATGCTAGGGACTGAAGACATAAGGTGTTGAGTCATACATAACAACTGATACTTTTAAATAGCCTTACCACCCCTTTCTAAATTCTTTAAGATACCTGTCTTCTAAATCACTGAGTTCAGTTTCACAAATGAACACATACCTTTTAGATATGCTTACACTGGTGTCTTAACTACTTTTCCAAGGCTGTGATAAAAACACCATGACCAAGGCATCTTTATAAAAAATATTTATTTGGTTTACAGTTTTAGGGACTGAGAGTCCATGATGGCAGAGTGAAAGGGTAGTTGAGAGTTCACATCTTGATCTACAGTCACAGGGCAGAGATACAGCATTGAGAATCACTAAATATTTTGAAAATTCAAAGCTTGCCACCAGTTACACATTTCCTCCAACAAAGTCATTCTTCCTAATCCTTCCCAAACACTTCTATCATGCAGGCGCTGGGTTTTCAAATATATGAGCCATTCTCATTCTCAACCACTATAGTAGGGAAATTATCATGTCCTGTGTAAGTTCAGCCCTCCCACATGAGACTTAAGAAAGCTTATCTTAAAATATCCTTAGAAGTCCATCTTTTGTCAGCCTCAATCCTTGACTCTGTGACAAGGTGAAGGAGAACTACTAAATGGACATTAAAGCTATTGTGACCCCAAGAACAGCTAATAGGTAAGCCATTATAGGTTATAACTATTTATTGCATGATGTAGAGATGTCTATAATAAAAACAGTTAATTGAATTCTCATCCATGGAGAGAACAGATAATTTTCTTCCTAGAAGTCTCTCAGGTAATAACTCTAGTATAGTAGTTTTAGCGTGATTTTCTTAGGGAAACTTATAAATAAGGATTTGATGATGTTTTGTTACATATCTGCTACCTGCATTTTTTTTTTCAAAACAAAGCAGGGTTATGATAGAGCTCCATGTACAGTACAGAGAGTGTCTTTTATTTTCTGTACAATTTACCTTTAAATTTCCAAAATTTCTTGGTTTATCAGTAAGCATGCAGGCAATGTTAATATATTACATTGTCCTTTGTATGGAGGAGAGACGCAGCTTAATTTAAGGTATATTACAAAGCATTGTCTTCTGGACCAAACAATTGACAGCTTCATAAGATTGGTTGTGGCTACTTATAGAAGACCACAGCAGCTGGCCTTGTTGAATGCAGGTGCTTCTTCATAAAAGAAGGGAATATAAAGTGTCACTTTACCATCATCTCGTAGTAAACTTTAAAAAATAAATGAGGTGACTGTCTGCACATAATAGGCAACATGCAGGACTCTTATAATAGTTCATGGGTTCACTTTATCTTGGAGCCGTGCTCAACACAAGCAGCATGCAATGATGTGGTTGCTGCTATATTGGATAACGATATAATAAAGAAACATGACATATGACTTCACTACCATTCTGGTTAATGTAATCACATGACATAAACAAAAATGGAGCAAACATAAAACTTTCTGGTCCCACTGAAGCCTCAGGATATCATCAGACTCCCTTTTAAATTAGACAAAAAGGTAACAACAGACCTCCGAAGTGTGTATTTTTTGCTTATGTGTGTTTGTGTTTTGTTTTAATTTTGACAGTTTTGCATGATATATTTACTAGCTTCAAAGGAAACTAAAGAATTTTCCTGGCCACATGTCTCTAATATCAGCCTACCAACAAAGGGAGCTAACACTTTGAGATTTCTAGAGGTTCAAGGTTGCATATTGATCAAACATAGATCACTGGAACTGGAAGGATAAATTTCCAGATGCTAGGCAGGGTGCAGCCAGTGGGCATCTGCTATCGCTAAGGCAGGTTCTGCTTACCTGGGCAGGAAACTGGATATTCAGTCTTTGCTGGGTTATAATGCCTGATATTTCCACAGGGCATCCCCAGACTCGTTTTGCTCTAATTGAAATAGAGTATTCTCATACCTTCCACCCCTACAGATTCCTTTGCTTCACACAGCTCTGTTTTGTGTCTACCCTATGGTACCCTAAGTGTCTTTATCCTTGATTTTGCATTCACCTTTTAGTTACAGCAAAAGAAGGTTACAAATGCATCACCATCTGAGTTCTTTTAGATGTCAATATATTGAAAAGAAGTCAAACTCTCACCATTTGCTTATGATATGATATTATACTGATGTTTGTCGGCTAATTTTGTATTCAACAGCTTTGTTGAAAGTTTTATCAACTGTAAGAATTTCCTGGTGCATCAGCACAGAACACAGATATCCACATGGCCTCCAACAATGGCAGAGAACATGAACCTAAATTTGGTCCCTTCTGGCAGCATGGGTCACATATATCAACATAGCCTCCAGCAGCAATATTACAACTATGCTGGTAAGAGAAATTAGTCTTTAATACTCTTTCTTTGTTGGTTCTTTGTGTGGTTTATACATCAGGATAATTGTGGTCTCATCAAATGAATTGGGCAATATTTGTGGATTAATTTGAGGAGTAATGATAATAACTCTTCATGATATGTAACATGAGGGCCGGGCTTGTTGGGGTTTCTGTCTGGCCCTGTTCCCACAGCCATTTACTCCCAAAGAAAATCATCACACAGAGGTCTCCAGAAGATTATAAACTGATTGACCCATTAGCTCAGGGATCTTATTAGCTCTTGTAGCTTATATTAACCCATTATTCGTATCTATGTTAGCCACATGGCTCAGTACCTTTTTCAGCAGGGTAGGTCACATCCTGCTTCTTCGGTGGTCTGGGCAGGACTGTGGAAAGAGCTTCCTTCTTCCCAGAATACTCTTGTTCTCATTGCCCCATTTCTAATTCCTGTCTTGTTTTCCCGCCTATACTTCCTGCCTGACTATCAGCCAATCAGCTTTTATTTAAAATATAATTGACAGAATACAGACAATTCTCCAGCACCAGGGATATTTATAATTACTGATTCTATTTCACTAGGTTTAGGTCTGTTTAAATTGCACATAATTTAATGTAAATGGTATGTTTACAAAGATTATGCTTCCTGATTTAAAGTTTTCAATTTTGTGGAGTACAGGTTTTTAATGTATGTCCTAATATTACCTGGATTTTCATTTCTTACTTTGTTCATTTCTAATTGTCTTAATTCTCTTGTTGCCTTTTAGTTAATCTGGATAAGGTTTATCAGTTTTATTGATTTTGTCAATGATCCAACTATTTGTTTCATTGATTCTTTGTATTGTTTTTTTTCTTTTTATCTTATTGGTTTAAATCCTGACTTTAATTCTTACCAACTACTCCTATTGGATGTTATTTCTTCTTTTTGTTCTAGAGATTTTCAGATGTGCTGTTAAAATCTTTCAAATTTTTAATGTAGATACTTAGTGCTATGAAATTCTCTGTCAAGACAGACTTCAGCTATGAACTTGTCTGTCAAGAAAGACTTCATTGTGCCCCAAAGTTAAGATATATGGTATATTAATTTCCAGCCAATTTAAGAAAGTTTTTATTTCTTAATTTCTGTCTTGGCCCATTTTCCATTCAGTAATGAGTTGTTCAGTATTCATGAGTTTATAACCTTTCTCTTGTTTTTGTTGTTGTAATCAAGCTTTAATCTCAAGTGGTGAGAAAAAATTCTTGGTGTTACTCCAATGTTCTTGTATTTGTAGAGACTTGGTTTGTGTTTGAGTATTTGGTCAGTTTTGGATAAATTTCAAAGAGGTACTGTCAGATGGTATTTTTTTTTTGTATGTTTAAATGAAATGTTCTATAAACATCTGTTAGGTACATTTGGTTTATAATGTCAGTTAGCTCCAGAATTTCTCTGTTCAATTTTTATGTGGATGATCTCTCTAATGAGGAGAGAGGAATATTGAAGTCTCCCACTATCAATGTGTGACTTATGATTTAGTAGTATTTCCTTTACAAAATTGTTTGCTCTTATATTTGTTGCCTAAATGCTAAAAAAATCAATATACTCTTTGTAGATTTCTCATTTGTGGGTATGTGGTGTTCTTTTTTATATCTTATGATTAGTTTTGGTATGAAGTCCATTTTGTTAGATGTTAAAATGGCTATTCTAACTTGATTGTCATGTCCATTTTATTGGAATAACTTTTCTCATTTTTTTTACCCTGAGGTGATGACTATCATTTATGTGAAGGTGTGTTTCTTGCTTGCAACAAAAGGATGGGCCCGTTCTGGATCCATTTTTTTAGTCTGTTTTTTTTTTTTTTTGAGGAATTGAAACCATTGATGCACAGAGATACCAACGTTTGTTAATCTCTGTTATTTTGTAATTGTGGCTGTGGTGGTAGTGCTGATGGTGGTGTATGTATGTACACATCTTTGTGCTCTTCTGCTGTTCTTAGTTTATTCCTTACGCTTTTATAGAAGGGGTTAACACATTTATAGTGGAATTTTTCTTCTAGATCCTTTTTGCATGTTGTATTTATTAATGCAGCAAATTTTCTAGATGTCTTATTCAAGTATTTCTTTAGATTTAACATTTTGTTACACCAAGCTATCTATTCCTTTTATCAGGTCTTCAGTATCTGAGATGTTCTTTTCCTTCTCTTGTATTCTGTTGGTCAAGCTTGTTTTTGATATTTCTCTTCCAGTTTCTAATTGTTTTATTTCCAGATTTCTCACAGTCTGGTTTTTCTTTATTGATTCTATTTCTACTTTCATGTCTTGAAGTGTTTTACTCCTTTCATTTCATTTCGCTGTATGTGTATTCATAGATTTCATTAAAGGATTTATTCATTTTCTCTTTGAGGATCTCTATTATATTCATAAAGTCTGTTTTAAGGTCTCTTTCATGCTTTGGCTTTGTCATAATTCTCATGGTCTACTATGGAAGGGATTTTGGACTCTAGTGGAGACATGTCATCTTGTCTTTTATTAATTGTGTCTTTATGCTGGAAAGTAAGCATCTCACTTTGGGAAGACTATAATTCTTGGTCCAGATATCTGATCGTGTCTTATGGGTGGTTTTTCTTATTTTCTTTTCCCTTTTCTGATTTTTAGAAGAGTGTTGTGGCTGAGTGTTTAATGGTTCAAGATTTTCCTGCCATCCTGATATATTTGACCACTTAGGATTCCAGGAAAAAATGCATTTCTAGACAATAAATGGGGATATGCTGGGAGGGAAGAGCTGAGATGTTCCCCAAGATGGAGGAAGGCAGTGTGTTTCACCAGGATCTAATAACACTCCTGGGAATGGGGTCAGAGAATGAAGAAAGCCCAGAAGGTGTGACCCGCTGCAAAGATATGGATGTAACTGAGGGGCTGAATATAAAGGAATGGGGAAGGTGATGAAGATCTTTCATTAACCTGTATCCTTCTCTACCTGTAGTAGCTACAGGCTCCCAGGGAATGCCTGTGGGAGTTGGGGTTAGGAGTAAAGTAGTGAGTCTGGAAAGTTTAGAGGGAAAAATCTATGAGGTTCACTGGAGACCATGGGATAGATGAAGGAAAGCTGCTGCAGGTAGTCTGTTACAGAGTTAAGGATAAGACCAGTGGGGTTAGATATTGTGGGGGTACAGCAGAGTGGTGAAGATCTGCTGTTAGCCTGCCTGCTTCCCTAGCTGGAGTGACCTGTGTGTCCAAGTTTATAAGGTTTCCCCCTCCCTTCCTCTCCCCCTTCTATTTCTCTCTCACATACACACACACAAACACACTCTCATATACACACACACATTTTGTTAAGTTTCTCAGATTGTCTGTCTGCAGGCACATACTATCTAATTGTTGACTTTGGCTGACTTCTCTTACAAAACTTCCAGGCAGTGTTGCTTACACAAATCTGATGCAACATACAGGATCAGACAGTTACCATATCTTCCTATAAGACTTTAGTAGAAGGTGCTAGCCAGGTGTTTATTACATTTTATCTAACAGAACAAAAACACATTAATTGTGATGTTGAGAGAACACTAACAGAATGGATTGGGCTTTTTAAATCTTTACAACTACCCCAGTGACACACATCCTCCAACAATGCCACAACTCCTAATTGTTGCAAAACAGGTCCACCAACTGGGGATCAAGCACTCACATATTTGAACTTAAAGAGGCCATTCTCATTCAAACCATTATACCACTCTTGCTCCAGAAGACTGTCTGAACATTTCATCCCAGGTGGCCTTTCTGGCACTGTCTGCCTCATTAGCCTCCCCACTTTCAGTTGTGCTGAGTCCTCTTCTGATTATCAATACTGCTACAGATGAAGAAAAAGACCCGAATTCCCCACTTTAGGGAAATCCTTTCAAATACATAGCTCCCCCTCTGTGTTCTAATCTAACTCTGTAGCCACATGAGAGTCTGTTGAAAATACAGTCACCTTATCATCTTCACCAGTCTTTTAGCTGAGGGGCAACCCAACTCATCTATTTTCTTGCCATGATGAGATTTCTTTCACTTGGGACAGGAAAATCAGTACTGAGGTTTTCTTTGCATCAATTACTTTCTCACATGTATTTTCAGAAAAGCATAAGAAATTTAAGACCAGCTTGACCCCCTTTCAGGATCAACTAAATTCTTTGGCATTCATGTTCCTTCAATTTGCAAAAGACTAGACCTGCTCACTTTATTTAATAGGAATATGTGCTCTCATTCAGGGACAGCATTGCTTCTACACCAACAGATCAAAACTGGTCAAGATGGACCCAAAAGCTTAGTGATCAGACACTGAAATTTCACTACAAGTCCCCTCTTCTAGGTGGGCTCTTGATTCTCTCCAAACTTCCATCCTCCGTTTTTCTTTATTATCTTTATCATTATAATTTCACCCTGTCCTCTGAACTTTTTACATAAGCTCTTCC
Source organism: Alexandromys fortis (assembly GCF_014885135.2). NCBI lineage: Eukaryota > Metazoa > Chordata > Mammalia > Rodentia > Cricetidae > Alexandromys > Alexandromys fortis. The sequence continues at coordinate 25,886,189 of NW_026067930.1, read as the reverse complement.
TAGATCAAATCACTAAAATCACTTTCTCCGCTTGAGATACAGTAAAAACAATGCTTTCCATATAATCACTCCTGGAAACAAGAAACTCGAAATGCCACCCACTCCCCCAGCATTAAGTAGTCATTCAAAACACTATACCCTTGGGTTCACCTTCTTTTTTAGCTTCTTTAGGTTCACCAGGTATACACTCCGTGACCTTTATTTATGGCTAGAAACCAATTATGAGTGAATACATCCCATGTTCATCTTTTTGGGTCTGGGTTACCTCGCTCAGGATAGTGTTTTCTATTTCCATCCATTTGCATGCAAAATTCGAGAAGTCATTGTTTTTTACCGCAGCATAATACTCTAATGTGTATATATTCCACACTTTCTTCATCCATTCTTCCATTGAAGGGCAAAAAAAAAAAAAAAAACACTATACCCTTATCTTTTATATATAAAGGATCTGAAACAAAAGAATCTTTAAAAGAAAAGTAAAAATAAAAAGTATCAAAACAAAACAAACAAACAAACAAACCAAAAAAAAAAGCAAAACGTAGGTCCATAAAGTAGACTCAAAGATACAGGAAATTTGACACTTATCAAGTTCTGGAAAAGCAGCTGACCTCCACCACACCACAGACCCTGGCACCTAAAGGCTGGAAAATTGTCAATCTGACTTATATCCTACTCTGGAGTTTCAAAGGACTGTTGTTTCAGAAAAGCAGTTTCTAGGTGAGGCAAAGTCATGTCCTATCCCTCTCCATACAAAAACTACTCACAGACTTCAGGAGTCCTACCAATCTGACCAATAAAGCCTGCTCTCATCATTGAGGTCGACTGAGTCTTCTTTCGTTCATTTCCCCCTGCCCTTTAAATTTTTGTTACATTCACTTACTACTTTCAGCAATAGCTTAAGTAATTAAACTAATAAATGAATGAAAGAAATTACTCAGAAAGAAACTTAGCCCAATTAAACGTGAAAGATGACACCACTTACCAGAGCGCATCATTATGGGAAGAAATAAAGATGACTCTGGAAGATAGAATGTCTCTCAGTCTTGTAGATAAGGAAAATAAATACTGTAAAAAAAAACAGGAATATCAATAAAAGTGATCAACAAATTTTAAGATGCAGTAAAAATCAAAATTCAAAAAGACATTTTGCACATAACCATAAATACAAATCCTAAAGATGTAACAAAAAAACAAAAGGACTTTGTAAAGCTAAAGCAATCCTTAGCAGGTCAAGTAATGATTATGATATAACAACACCAGATCTCCAATTATATTGTAACTCCATATTAAAAACTGTATGATATTGCAAGAGATAACTGTGGGAAAACAAACAAAAAAGAATGAAGACCCTAAAGTAACCCCTGACAGTAATAATCACCTAATTTTTGAGAAAGCTTCAATAACTTGGGAGAAAAATACAGACCTCTTTCCATTGCACTGGTGAATTTCTATACGGAGAAGACTAAAAATAAATTCTCATCATTTTCCACCTTTGTATTTTTCATATGATATATTGATCATATGTCCCCTCTCCCAACACTTTTCAGATCTTTCTCACTCCCTGTCTACTTACTTTCATGTTCTCTCTCCTTTCTATTGTTGTCTCTCTCTCTCTCTGTGTATCTCTCACACACATACTACAAAAAAAATGAAAAATATAAAATCAAAACAAACAAAATGGAATAAGAATCAATCCCCAAACAAAACAAAAAGACAAAGTACACACATAAAATGAGTACATTTTATATTGTTCAACCACTTCTGGGAATCATGGAGCCTACTCTAAAGTGTGAATGGTATACCCAATGTCATTGCATTGGATAAAACAGATTTTCATTTTTTTCTTTCCCATCAAGTATAAATTACTCTTAGCTTCTTCAGTAGGGGAAAATCTTTAGGTCCACTTATCCGTCTCTATGCTGTTTTTTTTTCAGTATTCATTTTTGCATGTCTTGCACCTACTGTCATAGTCTCTATGGCTCTAGTGTGTATCTGTTCTATGTGAAATACTGTCTACTTGTAGTCAGTCATCACCTGTGGTTCCTAGTATGTTGTAAGGAGGCTGCTAGTTAGTTCCAGATTGCTCAGACCTGAAATAATGACACAGAAATTATATTATTTAAAATACTGCTTGGCCCATTAGCTCTAATTCTTATAGGCTAACTCTTATATCTTAATTTAACCCATCTCCATTAATCTGTGTATCACCACGTGGCAGGGGCTTATTAGGTAAAGTTCCCAGTGTCTGTCTCTGGCAATGGTTCCGTGGCTTCTCTCTGAATCCACTCTTCTTTCTCCCTGAATTCAATTCTGTCTTCCCTCCCTACCTAAGTCCTGCAGCCATAGGTCCAAAGCAGTTTTTTTTATTCATTAATGGTAATCACAGCATACAAAGAGAAATCTCACATCACCTCCCCTTTATTGTTTAAATAAAAAGAAAGGTTTTGAGCCAGGTGGTAGTGGCACACACCTTTAATCCCAGCACTCAAGAGGCAGAGGCAGGTGGACTTCTGTGAGTTTGAGGCCAACCTGGTCTACAAGAGCTAGAGCCAGGACAGGCTCCAAAGCTACAGAGAAACCCTGTCTCAAAACAACCAAAAAAAAAAAAAAAAAAAAGAGGAAGGTTTTTAACTTTACCATAGTAAAATTACATATAACAAAACAGTTATCAAGCAAGAACTATAGTTGCAATATATCTACTTCATCTTTTATTATAACTAAGGAAAACTATAACTATTAATTCCTCAACTACGTAAAAGACTCCAGAAAAATATAATATAAGAAGTTCATTATAAACAACTTCCAAAACTCTAGAATTGACAGAGAGATATCTCACTGCTTGGACAGTCACCCAAAGTTCTCCTGTATTATTGGGACATCCATCTTCAGCCTACAGGCCCATAGTATCCAGCAGACTTTTACATAAAGCAGGAAATTTCAAAGACAATTCTGCCTATATTGTCAGTTTGTCACTCACTTTTTTCTGTTTCTTGCAGAATGTCTGGCAGACTCTAAAAGCACAGTATAAAACTCTAGAGTTGCAATATTTGGGAGTTGTCATTGATATTGGAGAATGTGATCCTGAAGAAAATATAAAGTTAATGACAAAGGCTATTTTTCTAAAATTATGCTTTGCAAAATATTTTTATGTGTATGTCATTAAGGAAAAGTACTTAAGAGTTTTAAAAAAAAACTCTTATTCACAGAGTTTTCCAGCTATATTGATCCTATACTATGTGAAGGAAATCAACTTATGGTTCATTCTCACACTTTCATTTTCTCTTTTAAAATTCATTATGTAATAATTCGGTGGATGGGATCCCTTTTTCTCAAATATTTTTGAGGGGTAGAAGGTAGGAGAGAAGGGAGAAAGGAGGGGAAAAGGGGTGGGTTGAGGGGAACTTGAGGGAATGGGATAGTCGAGATGGAGGAAGGACAAATATGAGAGCAAGGAAAAAGATATCTTGATTGAGGGAACCATTATGGAGTTAGCAAGAAACCCTGCTGTAGAATAATTCCCAGGAATTCACAAAGATGACCCAGGTCAGGACCCTAAGCAATAGAGGAGAGGGTGGCGAACTGGTCTACCCGTGTAGTCAGACTGATGATTATTTTAAATATCGCCATAGAACCTTCATTCAGCAACAGATGGAAACAGAGGCAGACACCCACAATGGATCACTGGACTGAGCTCCCAAGGTACAGCTGAAGAGTGGGAGGAATGAGAATATGAGCAAAGAGGTCAAGACCATAAGTGTTCATCCACTGAAACATTTACCTGCGCTAACGGGAGCTCACCAACTCCAGCTGGACTGGGAAGGAACAAGCATAGGACCAAACTAGTCCCTCTGAATGTGGCAAACAGTTACATGGCTAGGGCAGACTGAGGGGCCACTGGCAGTGGCGCTGGGATTTATCTCTACTGCATATACTGGCTGTTTGGGATCCTATTCTTTTGGGTGTATATATGCTCAGCCTAGATGTAATAGGGAGGGCTTTGAACTTTCCACAAAGCAAAGTGCCTTACCCTCTCTTAGGATTAGAGGGGGGTGGAGTGGGAGGATGTGTGGAGGGAATCGGAGGAGGGGAGGAAATGGGAATTGGATTGGTATTTTTTAAAAAAATCTAAAAAAACACGAAACAAAACAAACAAACAAAAAGAACTAAACTTCAAGTTCAAATTCACCTCTCTTTCATAGCAAATGTCACTTTCATTAGCATAAGTTTAGCAAAATTAAATTAGGCTAAAACTACATATTAATTTATTTTAAGATTTTTATATTATTTTGTTTCTAGCAGAACACAGTTATACTTCAAACTTGCAATTATCCTGCTGTATATAGAGGATCAAAGCACCACACCCAGGCTGAACTGACATTTTCAAGTTAATGATATTCATTCATTGAATTGTCTACACATCACAATTTATCACTTTTATGTAGGTAATTTAAAATAACAAGCCTGGTATTTTAGGACCCCCAAAATGTATAAAATATGTCTAATTGAGTTAACATGTTTTAAGTTCATTTGACCTAGCTAAAGCCATTGTAGATAATCAACCATTCCCAGTCATTAATCCCAGTATTGCTACTGTGTTGACAACAGATAAAAGAAGTGACACTAGAATTTTCTATTGTAATTTAAACATTAGTAAATATAACAGGCTTATTAAGAGAAAGGTTAGTGCTATTTATAGTGAAGGCAATTTTAGAACTATTTCAGACATGTACATGTATTATTTTTCTAATATTTATATATTGTCATATTATGCTTAAAACATTTTTCCTTTTTAACTTACAAATTTAAAATAAATTGGAAATTGAATTATTTTCCTTGTATTTGCAAAGATCCAGAAACCACTAGAGGGCAGTCATTACCTTGCAATGAAAGAATTCACTTTCAAATTCATTGTAGCACAGGTTCAAAATATTTATAATGATTTAAAAAATGTCTTGATAGTATATATCTAAGCTCAAAATAATTTACTCTTTTCTAATGAATTCAAATATAAAATTAGTTAACATATAAAATGCATATAGAGAAATTACATGAACAATATTAAATATATAGCTTAATTTCCTCTAGTGAAGAAATTACAAAATCAGAATCATATATTTAAATCACATCTAATTTCATGTTCTCATATAAATACAGTGATACTGTTGTTCTGTGGTTATTTAAATAGCTATAAATCCATTTTAGTAAGATCTAAAAATTATAATATTAGAAATATCTCTGAAACATTCAATAAGAAAGACATTGTGCAAGCCCATTCTATTAGGTTCACATCACCCTACTACTAAAATTAGAGAACAGAACAACAACAAAATAAGGAATTGGCTACTAATTTTGAAAACTGTGCATGTAAAAATATTCAACAAAATTGTAAATGTATCTAATTTCCCATAATAAACCTACTCACCAATATCAATTGGCATTTATCTCAAAGAGGCAAAGAGGTTTTGACATATGCAAATCGTTAAATATATTAGGATACATCAACCGAATGAATAATTAAAACCACATAGTCAGGATAGGGATATTCTCAATATTAATACTAATAATAAATTTATACTTAATAGAAACAATTTTAAGAGGCTATAAACTAATATTACATTCATCATGGAAAATATAAAATTTTTTTTCTCTGGCATGCTGTATCAAAAAATTGTATTTATATTACTTTAGCTTAATGTGCTAATGGAAGTCCCTGACAGCACAGTCAGAAAAGGAAAAAGGAATAAAATCCATGGTGAAAGCTATTTAAAAGTTGATGAAGGCAATTATTAAGGAGCACACATATTCAAATTGAAATACCTTTTTTCATTGGTTAAAATAAATATCCATCCAACAAAAAGTGATGCACAGATTCAACATAGTCCCTATCCAATTACAATCCCATTTTTTAAATTTGAAGAAACATATAAAAATGCAAAATTTCTGACTAGGGAAAGTCATCTTGAGTAAAAAGAACAAAGCAGGACTTTCATTGTCTAACTTCAAATATAGTAAAAACCACAGTATTCAAAACATAGTAGTAGTAAAAGTGCAGATATAAAGACCAATATACCATAATGTCAAAAACAAGAGCCTAAAATTGGCCTGTTTATCTAAGGGCAAAATTGGTCTTGACAAAGGTACTAATAACATTAATTGGAAAAGAAAAAAAAAATTCTGTAAATGGTGCTGGCAAAACAGACATATGCAAAAGAAAATAAAAAACTTCTTCCTTATCTTTAATCAGTTACTCAAAAAGCCCAACTCACAATAGATGAAATTTTTAAACAGATCTGAATACAGAAAACTAAGCTTTTGTAAATAATTCCATGGTGATAAACAGCTCAAAGCCTGAACTTTTCATTCAAATAGATCATTTTGCTATAAATGTTCTGTAACCAAGGGGGAAAACGATATTTTATGTCTCTTGAAATTCTGTTATCCTAGTTGGACTGCAATAACAAAATGTCACCATTTTTATGACATAAACAACAAAACTTGATTTTCCAGTGGGCTTAATGTGTAAAGTAATGTCACGAAGCCATCCAGTCATTCTTCAGCCTCTTCCTTGCAGGCTCTGTCACTGGTAGATTTTTACTTTGTTTCTTCATTTTGTAAAGAGAAAGGGAGCCTTTTATTGCCCTTTTCTCTACCTATATGATCATTATTCCTACTATAATAATGCCTCATCTTTATTTCCTTAATTGCCTCATTATATCACTTTACCCAGGTACGATAACATTGCATATTTGTGATGCAATATCTAAATTTGCAAGGTCCAAAATTCAGACCACAAGAGTGCTAGTTTTTGGAAAATGATATTTGTTTTCATACAAGATCTATCAAGTGAAAAAAAAGACCCACTCTTCTATAGCTCCAATCTATTCTCAGTACCTTACACATAGGTTTAATCCTTTGTCAATATAAAAATATTTGTCAAAAGCTTCCACACTTATTTATAAAAGAAAATAAAAAATGCCAAGTCAGACTGCAAACAAATAAAACTACTTTATCGGGAAGATATATGTGGGGATAATAGTAGAATTTTAACAGAGGATTGTTTACATTTATGGTTTGGGACACGAGATTTAGAACGTAACAATTTATGGCAAACTGTTATTGTGAAAATGATAGAGAATTATATTTTGAGCAAATCTCTATGTAATGCAGAGCTGATATCTAGAAAAATATATCAAATTAGAGCCCCATGGGGCGTGCATGCAGAAATTTTCTTTAATCTTCCTCTTCCAACATTTCACTGCCTACACAATGTTTACTGTATCATTTCTCTTCAAATTTTGTTATATATGTTTTTTATGGCTAAACTTATCTTGTTTCTTTTCCAGACAACATTTCCCTAGATTATCTATTATACCATGTTTTGTCCTCCTTCTAGTGACATAAAAGTAAGCTGCAAGATTTCTATTTATTGCTTGCCCAGGTCAAGAATTACGTTTCATTTCTATTGCAACACTAAGACTCAGTGGCATTAAAATAAAACATGAGGGTACATTATTTAGTATTTGCTTCTTGACTATGAATACAATGTGGTCATCTGCCCTAAGTCCTACTGCTGTGACTTCCCTGCACTATTGAACTATAACCTGGAATTGTGAGCCATGGTCATTTTTCTATTAAAAATTAATGGCCTATGGAAAAAAAGTCCTAATGAAGGAGTGAAAAACTCCTACAATGAAAGCTCTCATAACTCATCAATCAAGTTTCTCTTTGTAGGAAATGGAGACCATAACAGAAAGCCTAAACTGGTCAAAACGTGGAGCAGCACCTGACCATAGGATGCTCAGCATCAACTGACACATCTACAACTTACGTCCTACAGCTAAGGCTAAGGAAACGTCAAAGAAAAGGGCACAAAAGGACTATAAGAGGCAGAGGACAAGGGTGTCTGCTGTGATATAGTACCTTTCTGAAATGACAGAACAACTAGACCCATAGAATCTCAACAATATGGTTCTTTAAACTATACTTGAAGAGTGACAATACCAATTGACATTGAATATGAATGGAGAGAATCTCACAAGGTTGTAGCCCTGGGTGAAGAGCAACAGGAAATTAACCACTGAAAGAGGAAACATCCGTTTTCTCCAGCGATAAAACTCATGATAGGTTTTCAAATCCCAAACAGTCAGATTTAAAGGTAGACACATATGCATCGCACTAAAGCAACTCAGGGACATAGAAAAGAATAGGAGTCCATGAGTTCAAGAAGGAATTGGGGGATTTAGTAAGAGTGGGAGAGAAGGGGAGGAAATGATGTAAATAGAGTGTCCATAGATGAAATTACCAAATAATAATAAAGAGAATAAATAAGCTAAGAGATATGTTTCAGGTCAAAGTGTGACCGAGAAGTACATCATTGTAATACTGTACTTCTTAGTACAGTGCTAGAATTACTATTGAATAGTCCCGCATTAGTGTCTTTCTTCCTTTTTTCTTTTGCCATTTAACTGAGAGCATAACTTTAACTTTCTACCCCATTCTTTCTGTGCCTCTGTCTTCTCTACCTATTCCATGAGCCTGCATCTCTAGCTGTTTGAAGACCATTGCGAATATGTCACTGTGTCTGTATTCACTCAATGTGTCTGTATTTTGTGCATCACTAGGTGTGTGTTTGAGTTTCCTTAACAAGGAGCATTCATTTCTGTCTGTTCTTGAGTACAGATATCATGGACTAGCTACTTGAATTTCTGTGGTGTTTGAATAGAAAAGGCCTGAATAAGCTCATATATTTGAATATTTGGCTATAAGGGGATGATGTTATTTGACAGGGATTAGGAGCTACTGCCTTGTTGAAGTAGGCATGACCCTCTTGGAGAAAGTGTGTCCCTGGGGGTGGACTTTGAGGTTTATACTATTTATAAAGTGTAAATACTCAAGCTGGATCTTTTGTCCCTTCATCCTGATGCCTGTCAATCAAAATATAGAACAATTAGCTACCTCTCCACCACCATGTCCCCTTGCATGCTAGCCATGTTTTCCACCATGATGATAATGGTTTAAACCTTTGAAACTATAAGCCAGCCCTATTTAATTTTTTTTCTTTATAAGAGTTTGCATGGCTATGGTGTCTTTTCACTGCAATTGAACATTTACTAAGACAATTTCCTACCTTGTCTTTCCCACAGTAATAGGCCATAATAGGGTACTGTAAATGAAAAACATACCTTTTCCATTAACTTTCTGTCTAGGTATTTTAAACCACCAGCAGCAATGAAACTAAGACGAACTACCCTGCCCTAAGTTGAGCTTCTCCTAACCCACTGAGGACCTAAGTCCAAAAAAAGAAGGGAAAACTCAGCTTTTTCCTTCTTGTCTGTCTGCTTTACTTTAGACACTTGTCTCTGACCTTTGAATTGAACATGTATCAGTTCCTCTCAGTCTTAGGAAATCAAATTCAAACTATACCAGTGGCTTCCTGATATCTAGCTTGTAGTTAAAAGTTCACCAGACCTTTTAGTATCCATAAACATCAAAATATTTTGTCCATATTCTTACTGTTTCTACATATTTCTCTCTCAGTTTCTGTATCTCGTTCTCCCAAGCATATTCTTTTTTACTCTCTGAATCTACAATCCTACATCAGCTTTTTCTATTTCTTTGGAGAGCTATGATCAATTTAATTGTGGTCCAAGAACATACCACTTAATGTGGATATGAAGATAAGTGGTTTTAAAAAAGAGATAGAAACCTGTATCTATTAATAGGCACTCTATTTTCTTTGTTGAACAGGGACCTAAACTTTTCAGAATGCTATTTCCAGTGTACCTTTTCTCCAGGGTTGATCCAAAGAAAAATTACACGCGTTTCTTTACTCAAAATCATTGAAACTTAGAAGTTTTAAATTAATAGAGAATAAAGCAGGACTTAAGAAACCATGCTTGTTGCTGGAGAATATTGTTTTCAGGTCTGTGAATTTTATTTACACTGAATTTGTTTAACTGTGTTACTGTGCCTGTCTAAAACATCAGATGGTCCTCATAAAGAGATGAGTGGCCTATAGTGAGGCAGGAGTAAAGATAGGCATGGATAGTAGGCAGAAAGTATAAGCAGCAGTGAATAAGGAGCAAGAGAACAAGGAGAGGAGGACATCAGGGGCCAGTCACTCAGATACACACAGCAAGCCATGGAGAAAGAAGTAAATACAGAAATAGAGAATTATAAAAGCCTAGAGGCAAAAGGTAGTCAGGATAATTTAAGAAAAACTGACAAGAAACAAGCCAATTTAAGGCCAGGCATTCACATCTAAGAATAGGTCTCTGTGGGATTTATTTGGGAGCTAGGTGATGGGCCCCTCAAAAACCAAAAGAGTAAAACACCCACAGCAGCTTATAGTTAGGATTTTTGTACAAGATTGTGAGTTGGTAAAGGATTTGCTTCTGAATATCTAAAGTCTTGACACAATGAAACTCCAATAACAACTAAACATTGTTCATATAGATATAAAGTAATTGAAGCTCTGCATGAATTATAGCCCTAGCAGAACAATATGTGACACAAACCAAAGTATAATAAAAATAGTATGAGCACATAATGAAAGCAAGTAGAAATTTAAAGAGAACCCCCTGGATGATTTAGGCAAGGTGAGTATCAGCTATGAGAAATTATAATATATTGAAAAATTAATGATCCATAGTTTCACTGCTGAATAAAGAAAAGTGGAGGAGAAAAAGATTTTATTTCAAGATGAAAAATAACTCCTGCCAGAGAAACATATGGGTTATCTTCACCACTCTCTCACTTCTTCAGACTCCAAACTCCATGCCTTATAGTAACTTGGTAGCAGAAAATCTGCTGCAGCCTCTCTTTCCCCATTAACCCATTTATTGGTGGATCACAAAGACCTTCCAGTTCTAATCCCCCCGTCCCCCCACCCTCAGCTAATACAGCAAATACAGCAGGCACTCCCTAAAAACAATGTAGGCCACTCAGTGCAGGGAAACAGAGACTAACTGATGATCTTTATTTGTTCTCCTCTTTTTTTAAAAATAGGAATGTTATTTTATTTTTTTATTATT
>NW_026067930.1:25821106-25875119 GCF_014885135.2 Alexandromys fortis | reverse complement strand
AAGACAGGCTGCCTGTCTTGGTCAGCATTTTGGCCCCACGCTCCCCTCCCCCTCCCTCTCCAGTCCAAAGAGCAGTCAGGGTTCCCTGCCCTGTGGGCAGTCCAAGGTCCTCCCCCCTCCATCCTGGTCTAGGAAGGTGAGCATCCCAACAGGCTAGGGTTCCACAAAGCCAGTACATGCAGTAGGATCAAAACCCAGTGCCATTGTCCTTGGCTTCTCAGCAGCCCTCATTCTCCACCATATTCAGAGAGCCCAGTTTTATCCCATGCATTTTCAGTCCCAGTCCAGATGGCCTTGGTGAGCTCCCAATAGATCAGACCCACTGTTTCAGTGGGTGGGTGTCCCTTTCACTCAACCTCCTCCTTAGTGATCAGGGAAATGCAAATCAAAGCAACTTTGAGATAACATCTTACACCTCTCAGAATCGCTAAAATCAAAAACACCAATGATAGCCTTTGCTGGAGAGGATGTGGAGTAAGAACTACACTCATCCATTGCTGGTGGGAATGCAAACTTGTGCAACCACTATGGAAAGCAGTGTGGTGGTTTCTTGGGAAATTTGGGATCAACCTACCCCAGGACCCAGCAATACCACTCTTGGGAATATACCAAAAGATGCCCTATCATACTACAAAAGTATTTGTTCAACTATGTTCATAGCAGCATTATTTGTAATAGCCAGAACCTGGAAACAACCTATTTGTTCTCCTCTTAATTTAACCTCAAATCTCATCCAAAACTCTGTAGCAGACAGTCTATGATGACTTCTCACTCTCTGCCCCCATTCCCAGGATACTAAGTAGAGTCTGGGGGAGCACTTTGGTTTTCTCCATCCTGTGCACTCTCTCAGTCACACCACTCTCTAAGACCATCCCCATTCCTAAGGGTCACTCCCAATACCTAATAACACATCTTACCTGAGACCCTACTGGGTCTCAGCATTATCAGCATCTCAAATGAATTCAACACAAAGCAACACACATTAATCCTCTCACCTAAGAAAGAGATAGGACAAAAGAATCCAAGGGAAAAAACCCACCAAACAAAAACAAGACCAGATATTAACACCTTGTCTTACTGTCCTCCCAAACCCAGATACCTACACACTAACATAAAAACAAAATAAATTACAGTCAGAAAAATATATCTCCACTAGAACATAACTCTACCATAGCAGGCCATGGAGTATTGCAACATCTCTGAAACACAAGAAAAAGACCTTAACAGAGAATTCTAAAAAGAAGAAATTCAGATGTTTTAAAATGATTAGAGAAAATGTTCAACAACCTCTGTTACCAGGGAAATGCAAATAAAACTACTATGAGATTTCATATTAATTCTTCAGAGTGGCTAAGATCCATAAAATAAGTGAAAGCTTATGATGTCAAGGATATAGAGTGATGGGAATACCTGTCTATTACTGGTATGAATGCAAACTAATACAGTCACTATGGGAATTAATGTGGGGGTTCCTCTGGAAGATGGGAATCAATCTACCTCTAGATTCAGCTATTCAGCTCCTGGGCATATATCCAGAGGATGCTTCATTCTATCACAAAGACAGTTGCTCAACTATGTTCATTGCTGTTGTATTCATAATAGCCAGAAACTGGAAACAATCTAGATGTCCTTTAACAGAAGACAAAAAGAAAATCAGTTACAATTTTACACTAGACAATTCCTCAACCACTAAGATCATGAAGCTCACAGTGAAACTGAAGAAACTAGAAGGAATTATACTGAGTAATAGAACCTGTATCTAGAAAGACAAATGGGTTATGTATTGGATTATATGTGGATATTACCTGTTAAGTCGATGACAACAAAGCTAAAATCTGTAGAACCACAGATATTTAGTATAGATTAAGGGAGTATGGGGGTCAGATCTGTAGAACCACAGATATTTAGTATAGATTAAGGGAGTATGGGGGTCAGATAGATTTCCATCAGGAAAGGAAACAGCATTGATAGTAATAAATGGATGGGGTAACTCAAACGGGAGGACAAGTTTGGGAGGGCAAGGGAACAGGCAGACGAGAGTGTATAGCTAAAATTAAGGGGCATTTGAGGTATAGTATGGAACTCTAATATAGTGGAAGCTTCCTAAAATGTATACATATGATTAAGCAACCTAAATAAAATAGTATAATAAAGGGATAGGGCAGAGGCTCAACTGTCCACCACTTGTCACCAAATGAAGCTTCCACTACCATGACTGATTCACGTGCAACTTAGTTTTTGGCCAAAGATGTCCCATGAGAGTCTCCAAACAGCCTAGACTGTTGTCAAGACTATAAGCCACTCTTCCCAAAGTGACAGCAAGGTTTTCACTGCTGAAGATAACACCTATACAATATATTAAATATGAAGAAACTAAGCTGGTGCCTACATGAAGGCATCATCTTACATTCTGGTATCTTGTATACAAAAAAGGTATTCTGCAAGCTGTCAAAAGAGAAACAAACACAAATCCAGCCAGAACCCTATTTAGCTTAAGGCCCACTCCAAGAGATTGAGCTTACATCTGATATTGCTTTGATGAAACGTGGGATAAAACCAGATATTACTCTTGTAAAATAAAATACATAGTAATAAAATGAATCCTACCGCCATACTCCAAGAATGTGACTTCAAGCTCTACTATAGAGCTATAGTGATTAAAAAAATATGTGGTATTGTCATAAAACAGACAAATTTGTCAATGGACTTTAATTGAAGACCCAGTTAGAAAACTACTCAACTATACTCAATTTTTGACAAAGAAGTCAGTGAAATGCAATTCTTGTAGCTATTTTCTTATTTCCTAAGCTTCCTGTAAAAATGTATTTAAACCAGGTTAACAGGAAAGCAAGGAAAAATTGGAACAAAGAATTGAAGGAAAGGAGAATTAGATGCTCTAGAGGTAGAATTAGAAAAAAATAACAACATATTCAATTTTGTAGACAAATGGATGGAGCTAGAAAACATCATTTTCAGTGAGGGAACCCAGAACCAGAAAGACAATTATCACATGTACTCACTCATAAGTGGATTTTAAAAATAAAGCAAAGTAAACCAGCCCACAAATCACAATCTCAGCGAACCTAGACAACAATGAGTACCCTAAGAGACATACATAGAGCTAATCTCCATGGAAAGTAGAAAAAAAGAAGATATCCTGAGTAAATTGGGAGGAGGATTGGGACCTTGGGAGAGGGTTGAAGGTGATGGGGAAAGGCAGGGAGAGGAACAGAGAAAAATGTAGAGTTCAATAGAATTGAATAAAAAAATAGAATTACAGTACAATGAAGAACGTGATCCTCAGATCATGTATGTATTTACCCCTTAGATACAAAAAATAAATAAATAAGCTCAGTTTTTCTTTGTTATGAACTTCTTCCTTGAACCCTGACTGTAGCCTTGAGAGCAGGGCCTTCAAGACTTCTAATACTAAGGATTGTCTTTTTCTAGTTCCATTCATTTGCCTTCAATTTCCTGATGTCATTGTTTTGAACAGCTAAGTAATATTCCATTGTGTAATTGCAACATATTGTGGTATGATTGATTGTTCTTTAAGTATATCCCCAAGAGTGGTATCGCTGTGGCTTTAGGTAAATTGATTCCCAATTTTCTGAAAAACAAAAACAAACAAACAAAACACATCATATTGGTTTTCAAAGCAACTATACAAGTTTGCACTGTATGAGTATTGCCCTTATTCCACATTCTTTATAGACCTTAAAAGAACAGTAATCAACTATATATGGAAAAACAAAAAAAGCCAGGATAACTAAAACAATCCTCTACAATAAAGAAATTTCTGTAGGTATCACTAGCCCTGACTTTAAGTACTAATTAAAACCATATGTTATTTCCATAGAAACAGACAAATTCAACATGGAATTTAATTCAATAATAGTAAAATAATGGAAAAAAGCAAAGATAACAATTGATTAAGAATGGTTAAATGTGATTCATTGCTCTAAAACTACTTCTTGGGAGCAGTGAGACCCCAGATCCTGAATTTCTTGTAATCCCCTGATCTGAGTGCCTACAGCTGCTCTGAGCATGAGACCTTCAGGAGTTCCTGATGGCAGGAGAGTGGTTTCTGGTGGGTTTGGCTGGGGCCTGGCTATCTCTATATAATCTGCCCCAGAACAAAATAAAGGGGGCATTCTTGGGGAATTCAAGGATGACCCGTGTCACTGTCTCTCTGTCTGTGTGTGTCTGTGTATTTTAACCTCCAGCCCCTTGCCCGAAGCTCATGAACTGGATGCCAGCGCACAGAGTGCAGACACAGGGGCTCATGCGTGGCAACTACTAACAAAGTAACTGAATCAGACAATGTTATTTTTGTTGCACTGTGTAAAATGTAAAGCTGTTATTCTGAACTTCTCACAGTATCACTCAACAGACACTAATTAGCCAAAAAGGTGTTTACAATCGATAGGTCTGGTAGTCACACTAATCACTAATGAAGCATACAGATGTTATATAGCTTTTAATCTGATGTGAGTGGAAAATTCCTGTTGTAATTTATGCAGGACCAGTGCTAGAAATATTGAATATAAATTTCCTGGTGAATAAGAAAAATCAGTTTTAGATTGTGGATTGTTTTAGGAAAAAATATTCCAAAAGTTTCAAAAATATCATGATGATTCCTGGTATCATGAAACTCAAATTCATCTTCAATGTCTCACTCTGAAAACAAACAAACAAACAAAAAACTAAAAAAATCCAACTCTCCCCAACTACATATCTCAGAGATTTTTTGTCTCCTCAGAGAATAAATTCAAAGGTATAGAGGAGACCTCAAAATATGTAATATATTGAAGCAAACCCCAAAATGTTCTCCCCTTTGGATCCTAGAAAGGGCGACCGAAAAGATCATATGACCTTCTCCAAATTCTCATTAATTCTACCACTTGAGGAAGAATATGGGCAATGGGTTCGAAAGAAATCTTAGAATGATATGCTATACATTATGGTGTTTTCTTGAAATTGATAGAACCTTTTCTGGACTGTAGGAAGTGAACAGAACTTGGCACTTAAGAAACAAGGCTAGGCTGTGATTTAGATGAGCATGCTAAATGTAATCACGGTACATTTTCTTTGTAGTACACAGGACCCTTACTAACCACAGCAAAGTGTTCTGACAAACATGGGTGGATTTACTATCCAAGTGTGATGCAGTTTGTACCATTCAGACACCATAACCTGCAGTTAAACTACACAGTTCAGTGTTTCCTGTCTTATTTCATTATAGCTTTTTTTTCAACTTAGAAAATATTTCCATCCATGCTCATGCAAACAGCCCTATTTAAACTCCAAGGGGGCATACACACAGGAAAGTAATAATGTAAGAAGAGGCTAGTTTAATAATAATTTAGGAAAGACAGCAGGTGTTAATAGGAGGATAGGGGATGAGACACTGTAACAGTGAAAGGGGAGGGCTAAAATCATTGTATATATGTATAAACTCTCAAAGAATAAAAAGGTAAAAATGTTTACCATGTTAAATAAATTGAACTCATCAAATTAAAATTTACCATAAAACAAACAAAAAGGAAATAGAATTACAAATACGCACATATAAACTTACCATTATATACAAACATACAAGTAAAAATTGAGAATGATTTAAAAATTTATTACATAGAATCAGTATGCTATAAAGTAATACAGCAGTACACGATGATGTTATGAATAGGGCAAAGACTGCAAAGACACATGAAGTATAAAATGAAAAATCCTATGTACAATTTGGTGTAACTTGAAAATTAAATATTTGAAAAGACAGATGTTGTCAAAACTTTAAAACATGCTAACACGAATTTCTTCAATTTATTTGGCACATAAGTAAATATGTCACATACATATATTGCACACATACACACATACATATATAAGTGAAGGCAATGTATATTTGTTATTCCTTGCTCTTCAGAATATTAACTCATCATTGACCAGTCTCTGCCTTTACTTTGGCCTGAAGGAGATGCCACTCATGAAAGGCAGAATATACTACATGGAGACATGTGAAGAGAAGGGCAGACAGCAAGGCACATACTGTTCTTCCCCACTGTGCCTAGTATCTGTGAAGTATCTGTGCTCGTTCACCCTCATTTACCTTTATCCTTCCCCTTCATTCAACTTTATCCTTCTCCAAACATGTCTATTCTACAGAGTTCTGTTATACATCCCAATTTCTTTCCTTTCTGCCTTCATGTGTGAGAAGAAACAGTTTCTAGTACGGAATATCTCTTTATGCCCATTCAATTTTTAAGCTGTTCCAATATTGATTACATACGTATGAATATTCACTGAAGTTTCTGTTATGTTAAATTTCTAGAAACACACACATAAATATAAATATAGTATTTTCCTGAAATCATTAAGAATTGGAGGTCAGTGGTAGAAGCATTAAAGTTCAGTAAAGATTTAGGGACTGTGTAGATCACAGAGTTTCCTTCCCCTCTTAAGGTTTGCCTGAGTCTTAAAATGTTAGTAAAGGGAAGGGAAGAGACGGGGATTTAGGCTGAGCTCAGTATATAAGAAAGAGAAGAAGCAATGAGATCTGTTACATACACAAAAGGTATAGTTAATAATATATTGATCATTGCTGTTATGAGGCTCAGAAAGTATTAACCAAACAAATCTTACAATTACACAAATAACTATAAGGCCATTGGATAGCCACTTAACTCAGTAGTATCTGTCTTTTAAATGATGCAAAACTGACGCATAAGAGAACCCTTGCTATGTAAAAAGGATCTGAGATTCGACTGGATGCTAGACTTCTTACCCTGCCCCTTGATATAAGACTGTGATTTTTCTAAACAAACACTGGCCATGTTATATTTATCTGCCCTTATTACGAACAACCAAAGCAATCTTTCTTTTCCTCCTTGCACCAAAGTATTAATCTATAAAGAAGAAAAGGTAGTGACTCTTGTCATTCTTCCTTCACAAACAGCTTTTAAGACAACTTGTCAACCAATGAAAACTCTGTGTTATTTCCTGTTCAGATGCACCATGAACTAAAGTATTGACCATTTACAGGGAAAACTACTTATTGTTATCGATGTGAACAGAGGTCTGTGAATCAGTAGCTGAGTTAGGGAGTTAAAAGAATCACTAATGGAAGCATAATGGCCAAGCATGTGCTCTCTGTGAGAAATTGAATTTACTGTGTTTTGGTGCCCTAAGCATATGTTTCTCTTCAATTAATAGCCCAGGAGAAATTCTAATTGCTAAGAATCAAGCCACTGAGTTATACCTGGATCCTTCCAATTCTATTACCAGATGAAAACAATGGTTGTCTCTGCTTTTATTAAACCTTTTCAACCAGAACATTCAAATGTAATAAATTTGGAAGAAACTCCTAAATAAATCTAACTAATTGCCAAATGAATCAATGAACTCACAAATTCTTTACGTTTAACGATATTTTACAATAGATTCTCAGCAGCTAGTGTCTACTGCACAAACCAAATGAAACCGAATGTGTACTTCATTTGACTGTTGCTGTTTGAAGCAAGATATGCTTCTCCCTCTCTGCTTCCACCGAAAAGCTTTCACACTTCAGTTCTGTAAATTTATAAAGGGCTAGATTCAAGCACATAGATGCTTGCAAGGTGACTAGTGAAAGAAAAAAGTGTATTTATTCAAGTTAAAACTTAGCTTTCATGACAAACCTATAACCACCCACACCAGAATATTGATGCATAATTATATTCTAAGCTACAAAGATCTAAAATTTAAAGCAATGCCAATGTACTCTCCTACAAATTCAATTTTGATAAGGGAACAGAATTGCATCCTTTAGATCCCCATGGTGGGAAAAGAAGTTTTTCCTTTGTAATAATAAAATTTTTATCAGACCACTAGAGTCAACTGTACAATTCTGGAAGTTAAAGAACAGTTTGCGTTTCTTCTGAAACTTGAAAATTACAATTACTAAAAGTTCAATCTAAACAGCTAAGTGATATTCAAGAGAGTGTAACTGTCTTCTCTCCACAAAATAATCTGCTTCTATGGCTCATAAATTAATATCATAACAATAGGACATCAGTGGGAAATGTATCAGTTCAAAAATGGCTTTTGTAATATATGATTGTGTGTGTAAATATATTTGTGTGTGTGTTTTGACACTAATAAAATAAAATCTTAAGTGCCTTAATTTTAAATTGTTAAAACATTTTGTATAATATCAAGCAAAACAACCTTTAAAAATATATATTCTGACTGAATTCTGACCGAGACATACAAATATGGACTTTGCAAGGATTCACCTCCGATATGCACTTTAAGTAGAATTTACCTCTGAAGTCAGTACTCATCCACAGAAGACCAGGAGAGCATGTATGCCACTGTATAAATTAATAAGTTCATTGTAAATTCCCAGGAGAAAAAAAAACATTGTGAAAAATGTGGTAATTCAGAAAAAGAGAACCACGTAGAATCTTTCTAAGATTGCTGGCTACTAATAGCTTTCTTGAGTAGAAATTTACTCATTAAATTGTATTTTCTCAGAAAAGTTGTTTTTACCAGTGCCGTTGCCAACACAAAAGAAGAGAAAGTGGATGGGGAGGGCAGTGGGCATGGTGAGGGATTATCTGACCACAGAGACCCCAGGATCTCTTCTACTTCCCCATCTGTCTGCTCCAGCAGTGATGGAGTACTGGTCCATTGTATATGCTTGGAAGATATAAGAAATAAAATATGAATCAAGACGGGTGTTGTTCTTCTCCTTTGAATTCAAAGAGAGAAAAGCGTCCAATATTTAGAGGACTCCTCGGGGGGAGGTGTTCATTGGAACAATTCATTCATCCAACTAACATAATGATGTTAGGTAAGACCCCAAGTGCAAAGCCACGGGGGCTAAATTCAACTGAGAACAGAGTTTATAAGTTTCTTTGTCTACCTCACCAAACTAAACAGCAGAGCACCTTGTTCTAAAGAGACCATGCAGCATACATGAATGGGACCATAGTGTCAGCTTGAAGACAAATGTATCCTAAGAGAAGAAATGGATTTTTAAGGGTATATATGAGGCTATATATAAGGGCTACAGTTGATAACACTAGTCACACTAGGAACAACCACGAGAGATTTTTAATAAGCACACAGCTTGAAAGCATGCTCTGAATCCTGAAGCATCAAGTGTGATGTCTGATACTTGACAGCGTCAACACACTATAAATACCCTCCCCAGCTGTCCTGTCAGTTGGAGATTTCCATTTATTTCCTGAAGTTTTCTTTCTATGTTAATAAAGATTTAGGACTTTAAAAAATGAAGGCAAATGTAGAGTACTAATCCACACACAAAAGCTGCCTCCATTATTAATGACTGAGCACCCAGTGACTTACAACATATTATCATCCAAGCATCAGCAGCTATATTAGGGTGTACTTGTGGTATTTTGTAGTCTATGAGTTTGAACAAATGTCCCATGACATGAATCTACTATTGTAATATACCACAAGTATTTCTATTACCCTTGTCCCTTTGCTTGTCACCCTTCTCTCTTTCTTAACTGAACTTTGAACTGCCTTATTCAGGATTCGTGGACCTTTCAGAGCAGCTACTTAATTGGTAATATACATCGATGCTTCTACCATATTTTGATCATCGCTTAATATATCATTTATTTTTAAAATTGAACAATACTCTCTAGTCCCAATAAATCATCTCATCTCTCTAACAAGCCCCCCCCATGTAGCATGGGACAGACTTGAACTTATGATATAGTGAAGGCTAGAATTAATATTCTGATCCTCCTGCTTCTAATCGCTGGGGTTGCATGTGTATGCCACAATCTATGGGTTGTTGCTTTATGTCTTTATGATTATTTAATATTGAATTTTAAAAATTTTTTATATATTTTAAGTAGTCTTTTTTGAAGTTACGTTTTTTAGTGTATTTTAGTCAATTATAAATTCTCTCCTCATTTTTTAGGGTATCTGGCATGGCAGATATTTTACATTTTTCATATGGAGCTTTTATTCTCATGGAGCTCATTGTACATCCAGTAAGATTATTCAAACTTTAGTTCAGATGAAAGTCTCAGAAATATATTTTGATAGTTCTGTAGCTTTTTTTCTGACCCTTTTAGATGCAATAAAAATTGCCATAATCTGCATGACTTAAAGAACACACAGTTATTCCTCACATTTATGGAGGCTGGAATACAAGATTTTCATCAATTGATGAAATGACTCTGAATTAGGTTCCAGTGAGGACTCCTCCTCCCTGGTTTGCAGAGAAATGTTGCCTTGTTGTCTTGACATGCAAGGTACATGCAAGTTTCACATTTTCTGATATCTGCTTTTTAGCACATTATTTCCATCATTAGAGCCCCACCATCCCTCCACAGTTAACTCCCATTACCCTCACATTCAAGCTTAGAGTCTCAACATCTGAACTGATAAGATACTATATGGATTTCATATCACTATAGAATGCTTCAATTCTCAGATACAATTATATGCTCTTAGAACTACAAAAATTGTGAAGTCATAATCCTCCTGTTTTATACTTTTGTTTTCTGAACCCAATATACTATCTGTTACTTAGAAAGGGAAGGGTTTCAATGAAATGAGCAAATATAGGGATGGTCAAAGGCGTCTGTCATTTGCTAGAATTCCACTCGCATTCTGGTCTGTACCCAATCCTTCCATTAATTTGTAAACTTAATGCTTCCCAGAGCCTCCTCACTCTACAGGTATCCTCCGATCATGAAGGTTAGGGAACCACAGACACTATTCTCTTATTCTCAGATCTGTTGCTCACCTTTCTACCCTTTCTTTCTATTTGATTCCACTGGAAGGAATTTTCACTGCTCCCTCCTCGCATAAGTACCACTTATATTGACACAAGGTTTTCTATAGCCTACATCTTTATCCCTCTGTACCCCCATCACACCTCATTCAACAGGGATGTGGTAGATTTCAAACTCCAATGTAAGTCCTCTACAGTAGCATCTTTTTTGAAAGTGTCAAGTACATTTGCTTTTATAGAAATTTGGTAATTTCCACCACTCTTTTTTCCCACCCATTAAATTAACAAGGATGTTGTGACTAAGTGTTTCAAAAACACTCATTCATTGTATTTTTGTACTGGGGTCTTTTGAGCGTTGGTTGTTACTAACTTCAATCAATTTTGTATAACTTGTACCTTCAGGACCAGATGATTATCTAGCCAAGTGAAAAGCTGTGTACTGAGAAGGAGTCTCTTACCTTTATGAACTACTGGGAATGTTTTCTGTTTTCCTCTGGGTGGCATACAATCCTACACTACATGCAGAAACTGGAATAACTGTAGTAATTCTATTAGCTCATCCAAAGCCACATTCAGAGCTCCTGGAGGCCAACAAAGGTGGCTGTATCAACAGACATTTGAACACAATCCCACTAGAAGTAACATGTCTATTTTGCTAGAACTGAGAAGTATATTTTAGTAACTCTATGCATTTGATGTTTTAACTTTGATCTTATGTTAATCATTCATAATCAAAGAATACAAGCCCAAATATTTGAATCAAAAGGAGTAACCAAGTTTTGCATCTTAAAGAAACTAATAGTAAGAACTAAAAGATACAGAAAAGGAAATGAGAAAAAATCATTACAAAGATAGGCCTAAGTGAATCTCTTCTGCATTTGAATACAAAATTATGAAAATTTGATTTCACAGTATTGAAAAATGGGTATTTGGGAAATCAGAGAAATAAATGAAGTTTCGTAATTTTATGAAACTGAAGTACCTATCACTGAGAACCAGTATATTAATTAGAACCCCAGTCTCATAAAGCAAAGAAGCTTCAACTAAAGAAGAAAAAGTGTTTAGTGGATAGTTCGACATCAAGATATTCCAATAAAAATGCATACCTGGTTTGCATTTCCCTGATCGCTAAGGAGGTTGAGCATAACCTTAAGTGTCTTTTAGCCATTTGAATTTCTTCTGTTGAGAATTCTCTGTTCAGGTCAGTGCCCCATTTTTTAATTGGGTTAATTATCATTTTAACGTCTAGTTTCTTGAGTTCTTTATATATTTTGGAGATCAGACCTTTGTCTGTTGCGGGGTTGGTGAAGATCTTCTCCCAGTCAGTGGGTTGCCTTTTTGTCTTAGTGACAGTGTCCTTTGCTTTGCAGAAGCTTCTCAGTTTCAGTAGGTCCCATTTATTCAATGTTGCCCTTAATGTCTGTGCTGCTGGGGTTATACATAGGAAGCGATCGCCTGTGCCCATCTGTTGTAGGGTACTTCCCACTTTCTCTTCTATCAGGTTCAGTGTGTTCAGACTGTTTGGGATAAAGGAAGGTCGGATGGGGGAGCAGGGAAGCACACATCTTAATTAAGGGAGCCATCTTAGGGTTGACAAGAGATTTGGTGCTCCCAGGTGCCCAGGGCGATGTCCCCAGTTAGTTCCTGGGGCAGCTGAGGACAGAGAACCTGAAATGACCCTATCCTATAGCCATACTGATGAATATCTTGCATATCACCATAGAACCTTCATCTGGCGATGGATGGAGAGACAAAGACCCACACTGGAGCACCGGACTGAGCTCCCAATGTCCCAAGGAGGAGCAGAAGGAGGGAAAATATGAGCAAAGAAGTCAGGACCACGAGGGGTGCACCCACTCACGGAGACAGTGGGGTTGATCTATTGTGAGCTCACCAAGGCCAGCTGGACTGCGACTGAAAAAGCATGGGATAAAACCGGACTCTCTGAATATGGCGGACAATGAGGGCTGCTGAGAAGCCAAGGACAATGCCACTGGGTTTTGATCCTACTTCATGTTCTGGCTTTGTGGGAGGCTAGGCAGTTTGGATGTTCACCTTCCTAGACCAGGATGGAGCGGGGAGGACTTTGGACTTTCCACAGGACAGGGAACCCTGACTGCCCCTCAGACTGGAGAGGGAGGGGAGAGGAGTGGGGGGAGGGGGAGAGGAGAGGGAGGAGGGGGGAAAAGGGAGATGGGGAGGGAAATGGGAGGCGGGGAGGAGGCGGAAATCTTTTTTTTCAATAAAAAAGCATATTAAAAAATGCATACCTGGACCTTAGAAAGAATTAAGACATAATATGATTATGCTTTATTATCCTGACATTTCTTCACACCTCTACTTGTTACTCCTTCCTATAGGCAGAATAATGCCATTGGTCTCTCCTTATTCCTTACTCTAAATTCTTGGGAATTCAACATAATTTGTGATCATTGCACTTAGAGAAGATCTTTTTTAGTTTAAGAACCACGCACTCTATTAGCATTGCAACAAATTAGTGCTACCATTTAAGAAATTGTTTTCTGATTCTCTCTCTGTCTGTCTGTCTCTCTCTTTCTCTTTCTCTGTGTCTGTCTGTTTGTCTCTCTACTCATGGTTTTTCTCTTTCCCTGTTATTTGTTTGCATATGAATGTAGTTTTTCTCTCTGTGTGCCCAGGGTTCAAATTTTGGTTGTGTTTTCCCAAAAACTATCTACTTTCTCTTTCTTGCTTGTTTTTCTTTCTTTCTTTCTTTCTTTCTTTCTTTCTTTCTTTCTTTCTTTCTTTCTTTCTTATTTTTTTTTTTGAGACAGTGATTTTCTTTAGCTTTGGATTCTGTCCTGGAACTCACTCTGGAGACCAGGCTGTCCTTGAACTCAGAGATCCACCTTCTTCTCCCTCCAGAATGATGAGATCAAAGTGTGTATCACCACCACTTGACTCTATCTTGTCTTTTGTGGCAGGGTTTATAACTGAGTAGATAGTTCATTAGCTAGACTATACAAAGACCTGTGTGTTTATTCTTCCCCAACACTAGGAGTATAAATGTGTGTTCCCATAGATGTCTTTTGTTATGTGAGTTCTGAGTGTTAAACACTGTTCTTCATGCTTACATGACAGCGCTTTATTAATTGAAATACCTCCTAAGCCACCTTGATTCTCACTATGCTTCAATATCTGAACATTTATTTCTTTATCCATTATGATTAAATAATTTCCCATTCTTGCCACAATAATTGAAGAAATAAGTCAAATAAAGAGTATTTTATCTGTGTGTTTGTAGGTATGTTTAAGCATGCAAACATAAGTTTGTAGTATACTCTCTCTTCAGTGGTATGAAAGGCTATTGAACAGAATAATTATTTATTTGTAATTACCAGAAAAAGACAAAGTATCCTTGTCAGATATTAAAATGTCACATTTTTATATAATGTATTTTAAAAATTTAACATTGTTTTTCACAATACAGCAGTCTCTCATTAAACAAAGAATATTTTATTATATGTATATTGCATTTTGTCAGCAAATTTCAAAGTATATATTTAGTAGACATTTTCTGATTATTTAAAACTCAATTTCTTGTGTTGTTTTCCCTCTTAAGCATGTTGCTCAGAATTAATAGTTCATGTGCCGTGTAAGAGCCTTAGACTGAGACACGTCCTTTCCTTTTAAAGACCAGGGTCTACTTCCGGTTCTTGGCTCTATCCTATCACAAAATGTTCTTGTTTCAACTGATCAAAAATGGAAGTGATTCAAATCGCTGTTGATCTAAATCTTCACAAACTGTTTTTCAAGCCCCAGCAATTCTTAATGGTCAAATCATAAATACCAGAAAATGGCAGTTTAAAATAGAAATGCTGACGAGCCCTTAACTACCCTCCCAGTGAATGATGTTGCCATAATGTGCTCCATGAGATGTACTCCGTAGAGCTGATCACCAGCAGTGAGTCCATAAACTCCTGAATGCAGCTTTCACTGCTCACAGCTTACACTCTTAAATTAGATTTCCTGCTGCCTGCTCTCCTTGGAGAAATCGGAACTGTGGCTGGCATACATAGGCAAATAAAAGCAGGGTAAGCTAAAGTACTCACCCAAGTTCTGAAATATATTTCTATCATGCCACTATACAGAAGAAAATGCTGTGTTCAGCTTACCAGCTATGTCTTTTGGCACTTATTAAATAGGTGCAGCTAATATATAAAGAAAGAAAATGTGATGGCTGATGAACAGTGTGCTCTGCCACAGAAGCTTGATAATTTAAAACATTTAGAAAAGAACTATTTATTTTAAAATGCAGTATTCAATATTTTAATATATCCTGATTTCCAAATTTTCAATATTATTTTATTGAAATTATTTTATTGAAATTATTTTATTCATATAGATAGTAATTTTCTTTTTATAATATGCAATATTATTAATATTTTAAATTTAAATAGCTTTACATTACCTTCTGCCTCCCTTCCTTTCTCCAACTCCTTCCAGCCACTCACCCTCAAACCTTTCCCATGTCCCCCATACTCTCAAGCTTATAATATCTTTTCTGTGGTTCCTATTATTTTGTATATATATATATATATATGCATGTGCATGTATATGTGTATATATACATATATATATATGTGTGTATATATATAATAGCTAGTGATGGTACATATATAGATTCCAGACTAAGAGCTGAAAAACTGAATTGGACAAACAATATGGGGCCTATGTCTTGGCATATATATATACACATATGTGCATGAGTACCATATATATATGTATGCATGTACACACATATTTATGTGTATATATTTGTATGAATAAATATAAATTTATGCATATAAATGCATACACACACACACATTTTCATTGGTGGTATATATATGGTTTCCAAACTGAGAGTATACAAACTGACATTGAACAATGAATAAAGGGGCCTACATCTGGGTGTGGGTAACCTTTTCTTCTAGTGGTCATTTGGTGTCTGTTGTTCTTTGTGTAGTGTTTAGAATGCAATATTTTTCCTCTTCCATGTCAATAAATTCATTGGTTTTGCCATTGTTCCTTTTCCTGTTCATATAGCCATTTCTAGGAGAGATATTTTCAGGTCCTTACACTCTTCCAACCAATCTTCCATAATGTTTTCTAAGATAAAGATACAGGGCTGTGATATAGATTTATCTGCTGGGGCTGAGGCCCCCCAAAATCTGTTGATCTCAGCATTGCACCCCGTTTGGTTCCTGTGATAGTTTCCATTTGATGTAAAAAGAAAGAAGGGGGTTGATGGGGCGTGGTAGCTACACTGAATCTGTGGGTACAAGGATAAGATTTAGAATGGAGTGAACCATTGTGTTGGTTTAGCAAAATGGTGGTAGTAGACTATTTTCCAAGGTCAGTGACCTCACAGTGAGCTGGCTAGATTCCCAGGACCAGAAGGATTTCAGTCCTATTGAGTGGGTCTTAGATTCAATCAGACAGCTGTTACTTGCTACCGACCTTTGAGTGATAGCAATTTTCTACAAGTGTGTCACAATCAACTCAGTCTCAAAAGCGATACATTTTAAAAGACAGAATCATTGGAAGAATATGACCTTTTTCTCATTAGGCAGGATGTGTTTCTGGGCATTTTTTTTTTTTTTTTTTTTTTTTTACGTGCGGATGGTTAATTCACATTACTTTTCAGAAATTCAGAATTTGAATATCAGAGTGTATGGACATATTAATGATATAAACTATCCTTATAAAAACTTTAATATGATTTATTGAGTTTCCCACACCTCAGGAATCAGAACTCTTCAAAATAGAAGGAAGAAAGAACCAGTGGGTATGTAGGAGGGTATGTGGGTATTTCAGTGGCCAATATTTTGGTCTTAGTATGTTGATGGCCATGGGTGCTAGCAGATATATCTCCTTTGCCATCAGTTCTAGAAAAAAATTTCCTTACTTTTTGTTTGTTTGTTTGAGAGACAGGGATTTATTAAGTAGCTCTGTCTGTCCTGGAACTCATTATACAACAAGATTGACCTCAAACTGACAGAGATTCAACTCTCTCTGCCTTCCAAATGCTGAGATTAAAGTCATGTGCCACCACAACTGGCTAGATAGCATTTTCTTCATTCCTCATCTACATAACATTTAGAGTCCAATTTCTATTGAATTTATTCCAGTGCAGAGTCAGTTTGCAAGGTGAAAATGGTTAACACATCTTTAGGGAAAGATCAGTGGCTCTCTGGATCCTCTCTTCCAGTTACTTCATTTACTACACCAGCACACTCTTCTCTTAGTGGTAATTTCTAGATGTTCAAAACAAAGTAGTTTAAAGCTCAATTTAAACTATTTTCACCAATAAGATAAAGATTTAATCAATACAACCCTTCATGTTTTAGTGTTTTGTTGCCCCATATGATTACAACTCAGCAACCACTTTCAACTTGAGTTTTTAGTTGATTTAGATATGAGCTTTAGAAAATTGCTTCCTTTGTAATCGACTATTGTCCAATCTTAGACTCCTCTTGTCTTAAGGATCACTGGAGTAATTACTGGGTGAATATTTAAAGAAGGTCTTCCCTTTGGGTTGTGTGTTCATAATAGCATTGTCCACTTGAGTCAGAGGAATAGGTGCACAGGTGTCACTTTTTGAATATGAATTTAAGTCAGCATCTCTTTTTAGGAATTTGTTTCCTTTGTAAAATTGAATGAATCCTTTAGGACTCCAGATAAATAAGAATTACTTATATCAATCACCACCTCTTCCAAACCTCCAATCAATTTTATGATAAAACACATTTAGTTCCTTTTTAAAAAAAAAACATTGTAATGCTATTATTCTTTATTATACTTTCAGCTGAAGCACAGATATCTTGAAGCTTAACCATGAGAAAATGATACATTTAACTGGAATCAATAGAGGCAAAACTTAAAATGAGAAAAAGAGGTCACCCTTATTGTTTCATAACAATTCTATGGATTTTCCTTTCGATAAATTACTCTATGATCACATCACGCAAAATTATAAATTATCCATAAAGAATTTTACAGATGATCAGTGGTGGCATTCATGTATAGCTCAGTTGAAATGTATTATGCTAAAATGGTAGACCAGTTCCCAAAGGCTAGAAATCTAATCAATAACTTGCTGAAAAAAATTTATTAGAGTGGATCCGCAGTAATTTTATAGTGAAATAAAGCAGGCAAATATTAAAGAAGGCAGCTAAAATTAATGTTTGATTTCTGCTCCATGAAAGCATTAAACTGGCATTAGTGAAATTCTATACCAGTTCCTGAGTGCTTGCTTTTGTTTTCCAAATGAAACCAACTCAGAGCATGGGGACCATATCACTTAGACGATGATCTGATATATAAAATGTATGTGCGTTATAAATAGGACGATTCACCCCACAAAATAGACATTAAATACTTTCTGGTTGACTCCACTCAAAGTGCCATAAGGTGACTCAATAGGAAAATTTGAGGATTGAATATAGAGGTTTGACCAGATTCAGGATTTCATATTTTCTAGTTTTCAGGGGACAATTATCGTTTGAATTCACAGCTCAACATCTTTAGAATCTGTTTTTTTTTTTTTCAGTGAATGAAGCGGAAATTCAGTGCAGAAACCCAAATGTCCTAGTTTGATTTTTATTTCTGTAATAAAACAACATCTTCAACAAATGGTGCTGGCACAACTGGATGTCAACCTGTAGAAGATTGAAATTAGACCCATATCTATCACCTTGCACAAAACTCAAGTCCAAATGGATCAAAGACCTCAATATCAGTCCAAACACACTGAACCTGATAGAAGAGAAAGTGGGAAGTACCCTACAACAGATGGGCACAGGAGATTGCTTCTTAAGTATAACCCCAGCAGCACAGACACTAAGGACAACATTGAATAAATGGGACCTACTAAAGCTGAGAAGCTTCTGTAAAGCAAAGGACACTGTCACTAAGACAAAAAGGCAACCTACTGACTGGGAGAAGATCTTCACCAACCCCGTAACAGACAAAGGTCTGATCTCCAAAATATATAGAGAACTCAAGAAACTAGACTCTAAAATGCTAATTAACCCAATTAAAAAATGGGGCACTGAACTGAACAGAGAATTCTCAAAAGAAGAAGTTCAAATGGCCAAAAGACACCTAAGGTCATGCTCAACCTCATTAGCAATCAGGGAAATGCAAATCAAAACAACTTTGAGATATCATCTCACACCTGTCAGAATGGCTAAAATCAAAAGCACCGATGATAGCCTTTGCTGGAGAGGCTGTGGAGGAAGGGGTACCCTCATCCATTGCTGGTGGGAATGCAATCTTGTGCAACCACTTTGGAAATCAGTGTTTCGGTTTCTCAGGAAATTCGGGATCAACCTACCCCTGGACCCAGCAATACCACTCTTGGGAATATACCCAAGAGATGCCCTATCATATGACAAAAGCATTTGTTCAACTATGTTCATAGCAGCATTATTTGTAATAGCCAGAACCTGGAAACAACCTAGATGCCCTTCAATGGAAGAATGGATGAAGAAAGTGTGGAATATATACACATTAGAGTATTATGCTGCGGTAAAAAACAATGACTTCTCGAATTTTGCATGCAAATGGATGGAAATAGAAAACACTATCCTGAGCGAGGTAACCCAGACCCAAAAAGATGAACATGGGATGTATTCACTCATAATTGGTTTCTAGCCATAAATAAAGGTCACGGAGT
Source organism: Alexandromys fortis (assembly GCF_014885135.2). Classification (NCBI taxonomy): domain Eukaryota; kingdom Metazoa; phylum Chordata; class Mammalia; order Rodentia; family Cricetidae; genus Alexandromys; species Alexandromys fortis. Next base: position 25,855,677 of record NW_026067930.1, on the reverse strand, counting down.
GTATACCTGGTGAACCTAAAGAAGCTAAAGAAGAAGGTGAACCCAAGAAAAAACATATAGTTATCCTCTTGCCTAAGGGAAGTAGATAAAATTGCCGGGGACAAAATTGGGATCTTGGGGGTGGGGTGGGGATAAGGGGGGACAGGGAGAGAAAAGTAAGAAGGGGAGGATTGGGGGAACTTGAGGAAACAGGAAGATTGGGATAAAGGAAGGTTGGATAGGGGAGCAGGGAAGCACATATCTTAGTTAAAAGAGCCACCTTAGTGTTGGCAAGAGACTTGAACCTAGAGTGGCTCCCAGGAGCCCAAGGCGATGTCCCCAGTTAGTCCCTTGGGAAGCTGAGGATAGGGAACCTGAACTGACCCTATCCTATAGCATTACTGACGAATATCTTTCATATCACCATAGAACCTTCATCTGGTGATGGATGGAGATAGAGACAGAGACCCACACTGGAGCACTGGACTGAGCTCCCAAGGTCCCAATGAGAAGCAGATGGAGGGAGAACACGAGCAAGGATGTCAGGACCACGGGGGGTGCACCCACCCACTGAGACAGTGGGGCTGATCTATTGGGAGCTCACCAAAGCCAGCTGGACTGTGACTGAAACAGCATGGGATAAAACCGGACTCTCTGATCATGGCGAACAATGAGGACAGATGAGAAGCCAAGGTCAATGGCAAGGGGTTCTGATCCTACTTCATGTTCCGGCTTGGTGGGAGCCTAGCCAGTTTGGATGTTCACCTTCCTAGACATGGACGGAGCCGGGAGGACCTTGGACTTTTTACAGGGCAGGGAACCATGACTGCTCTTTGGATTAGAGAGGGAGGGGGAGAGGAGTGGGGGGAGGGGGAGAGGAGTGGGGGCAAGTGGGAGGGAAATGGGAGGCTGGGAGGAGGCGGAAACTTTTTTTTTCTTATTCTCAATAAAAAAAAAAGATCAATGTTTAGGAGATGGTGGCAAGAGGACTAAGAATTTAAAGGTCACCTATAGTGTCATTTCATTTGTATTTTAATAAATAAGGCTTTCCTGAGGATCGAAATGTAAAAACAGCCACACTAGCAGCCTTACAGACCAGGCTGCAATGACAAAAAAAAAAAAAAAAACATGGTGGAACATACTTGGGAAGGATTGGGAAGGAAAGTGCTTACTTGAATGACATATCCTGACCATAGTCCATTAGCAAGGGATTTAAGACCAGGGACTCAAGGTAAAAGTCTCAAGGCAGCCCCATAAGGACTTCCTCAATCAAGAGATCTCTTTCTTTGCTCTCCCTCTCTGTTCTGCCTCCATTGATTGGGGCCAGCAAGAAACCCAGCACTATGAAAATTACCGGGAATCCCGAAGGATGACCCCAGCTAAGACTCTAAGCACTAGTGGAAAGAATACCCGAACTAGCCTTCCCCTATAATCAAATTCATGAATACCTTAATTGTCATCATAGAAATTTCATCTTGAAACTGATGGAAATAGATGCAAAGATCCAAAAATTAGCGCTGGACTGCGCTCCCAGTCTCAGAAAGGGAGGAGTGATAATATGAACAAAGTGGTCAAGACTATGATGGGGATACCCACAGAAACACTTGACCTGAACTATTGGGAGCTCACTGACTCTGGGCGGACAGCAGGGGAATCTAGATAGGCCAAAGGAAGCCCTCTAAATGTGGGAGACAGTTGAGTGGCTGGGGCAGTCTGTGGGGCCACTACAATGAGACCAGGATTTATCCCTACAGCTTGAACTGGTTTTTAGGAGCCCATTTTCTTTGGAGGGATACCTTGCTCAACCTAGATATGGAGGGAGGGTGTTGATTGTGCCTCAAAGTGATGTGCAAGACTTTGTTGACTTCCTACAGGAAGCTTTACCCTCTCTGAGAAGTGGACAGGGGAAGTGGAAGGAGTAGGGAGAGGAAATGGTGAATGGTATGTAAAATGAGAAAAACATTGCATGCTACAAAGATTGTTTTAAAAATAAATTGAAATATAAAATAAGTAATTGCTTTCTATCCTCTCATATTATAGGCAACTGTCGGGGGAACATAGAATTAGGAAACATTCATTCATGTTGTCTATATTCTGACATGCCTAAAATATTTGATTTTCAGAAGACATTGTATGTAACATAAATAAAATATACTATATCAAATTTTTTTCCAGTTACATATTTTTCAATAGATTAAAATGCTTTCTTGGCAATTCTTTTGTGTTTATCCTTACAGTAAGTATAGTTATTAATGGTGCTCTACGAGAGAACTCCATTTATAAAAGAAACGCCAAATTTCAGTTGTTAAACATTTAGTATTTTCCAGCATACTCTAATTCACAGAAATTTATGATTTTATATTCTGATAACAAGCTAGTCTTATTGCCCAGAATACGACATTTTTATAAGCTCCATTTCCTTGACTTTGTGGATAGGGATGTGTTTGCTTTGATACCGTTCGGCTTAATATAGCCACAGGAAGTGTTGGATCTCTGGTCTCACTTTTGTGTCTCACAGCTTTATGCTACACTTGCCTCATTGATGAGAAAAAATAAAACAAATGAAAGGCAGGCCCCATCACAGCTGGAGCTCGGGTACTCATTTTCAGTTAAGACCTGATAATTAGGTTGCATCCAGTCAAGCACATAACTGAAGGTATGATGGTTCTGCCACAGACAAAACGGTTCGGAAGCAATTTAATTTCTAATTATGGGTCCTGAGGGGATATGGTTGTACCTATTTTATAGTAGAATGCAGGCTTCTGGGAAATAAAGGAACTAAGATATTAAACTCACATATTCTTAAAATTAGAAATTGGGTATAGCTTCCATTTGAAAACAGGTTTATACATATCAAACAGAGTGTTTTCAGAAAGATAAAAATCTAGTCTTCTAGAAACCTGGGTAAAAGAGGAGCATCATATATAACAATAGGTGTGTGCTTGTGGATAGTGTAGAGGTATAAACTACAGTGGTGAAGAAAAGACAGAAGTATAGACATACAGGTGCAGAAATCTATATTCAAAGATGCCTGGAAACATAGGCAACGTCATGTGCCCCTTCTTATGCCCCACCAAACCATGGTTTATTGTCTCCATTTTGTGGAGCAGTCCTTAAATCCAATCAGAAAGCAGTTGGTTACCCCCAAAACATTCCTTCCATTGTTCCAATAGTGGGCATATTTGGACAGGCTATTGCATTGTAATTCACAGAGTATGCATAAGTCCATTGAGAGAATCTTTTACTATTATTCTGCTAAATGGACATAGTCCTAGAGTGTTCAACATGCACAGAAAAAAAGGACTATGGGCTTCTCATCCCTAAGTGGGATATCTGTACAACATTGCTTCCTTACAAGGTTCAGAGATCACCAAATAATAAAAAAACTATCAGAACCAAAGCTGAGCTGCTACAAGACAGCTTTGACTAAATATAGCAAGGTTATTGCACAAATGACCTTTCAAAAGTTGTGCCTGTATACTGATAACAACAATTAGTCAATTAAAACAATGTGTATTCTGTAGCCTAACACAGTAGTCTACAACCTGAGACCTGTAATTGATAATGATTTAGTAAACCCTTGAAAAGTTGTATGTTAAAATGTGTGTACACACACTTCTCAAGGTTTTGAAACAAATGATCTGGTTGTGGACCCAAGGATAAAAGCATTAAACATCCTTCATCTTATAATTCTAAAACAAATCCAAATTAGAGAGAATTTTCAATTTATAAATACATATAGTGGTTATGAATAAAAATATTGATACGCTTCATAATGTTTGCATTTTGAATTAAAATTGTTACAAACAAAAATCATTTATACCCCAAAATTGAGCAAAACAGCAGCCACCATATCCCCCTTTACAGCTTCGGTAATAACCCTGGCTTCAAATTTCCACTAGTTTGTTACTGTCATTGAATTACCATTATTTCCATGCTGTGCCTAATCCTCTTCCTCAATATTACTGCAAATAATGCACTATGTCTACTGCTAAATTTGTCAAAAGCCCCTCCCCTAAAATTGGGATTAGGAGACTGATTGTCAGTTTTGTATAAGAAAAGGTAGTACTTAACTTTAGTAAGAAGCAAGACCATGTTCGGTGTTATTATTTTTTATAGAAATTAATAAAAATTAGACTGTAGAAGAAGGTTAGTGGGCACCATGCTCATAGTATTAGCATGAGGACCTGACTTTGGAGCTCCAAAATTCATGTGAGTCAGACTTAACAATGCAATTAAGAAACTCATATGATAGGAGGGTGTAGGAAGGTGGATCCTTGAGCTTTCTGGCCAGCCATGTTAGGTAAGTGCTGAATGCCAGGCTCCTTAAGATATCCTATCTCAGAAAATACTGAAGTGATCTGCAATGTTACCTGACATCTGCCCCTGGCTCCATGCCTGCCTACAGAGAAGCATGCCCCCCCATGTGCACATGCACTTACGAAAATGCAATTTAAAAAAGAAAGTCTTCCCTAAAGTGTTATGTAAAAAATATAAAAATGCACCATGAGTTCTATCTTTAACAAATTATATGGAAAAGAAGAAAGGTTTGGCTGTTTCTTCTTTTTTTCTTTTTCCAGCTTTACAGCTTATTACTATGTCTCCATTTTTCTTGTGGAGACTGTGAAAATGGGAAAGGACACAGAACAGAATCACAATGATTTTACAGCATTCTATGTGATGCTCTATTGTTTCATATGAGGCAAAGCCAAGTTCCAAAAAACCTGATCAGCAGATCGATTTAGTTATCTGTTACTTTAAAATTCCTTTTCTATTATTCATAGTTACAAAATATCTGAATCTCTGTGTAGTATGAGAGTTAGTTTGTCTTTGTTCTCTTGAAATGAACCGCCACTTATTTGTGCACAGATAATACTGTCTTTTTGAGATTTTACAAACTTATATAAGGAAGATGATTTGATACTTTAACATAACTAAATATTTTATGCTATGTCCTTAGTTACAAAGTGAAAATCTAATTTATATAGTTCTCAATAAAAATTAGCCTAGAATGATCCAATATTAAAATGATCAATAATGAATTATCTTCTCATATTAATTATCTCAAGAACCAGTGAATTAAGATCTCCATAAACATAACTTGTCTATACATGAACACAAACACAAGGACACTAACTAGAGTTTGCATTTTGTTTATTCCAATGCCAGAAATATAAACACTAAAACCCCCTAACAGTGACTTTCTTAATTAACTAATTGTTAATAACACAGGATAAAATTACAGTTGATACTCAGTTTTATTACTGAAAAGTCAGTGCATAATAGATGAAACTCCGATCGTTTCCTGTTTTCTAAGTTACTTCTCAAACATTTACATTTACAGTATGCTGTACAAAATACAGCGTTGGTTCTTGTCATATCATTAGAAGACTCTTATAGTGGTGACCCTGATGACAGTAAAGGTCTATTGGGCTTTAGGAGTAAGTTTGATCAGTCTGTGTTGTAGCAAACCTGAAAGTTTCTACACAGCAAAAACAAGGAAAACATTTCTATGATGGGATAGTTCAAATAATGGTACATAATGTCTGCATCTTTCTCATCTTACATGGGATTAATACCCAATATGTGGAGATAATTTACAAAGTCCAATAACAATATAAATAATTCACCAAACCAAGTTAAAAAGACCCATTTAGGCATTTCCCAAAAGAAATATAAGCAGACCTAAGATATATAGGAAACTGTACAACATCACTAACCATCAAGGGCTTATATATCATAACCAGAAGCCAGTAGCTCACTGAATGATGTCAGAAAGCAGAAGAAAGTAATAGTGAGAATGTGGAGAAAATAAAACCTTACACATATGATGTCAATATAAATTAGTACATTCATTACAGAAAATGACGAAGACTCCTTAAAAATTAAAAACTTAGGAGGTGAGAGAGATGATTCAACAATAAAGTGCACTTGCTGAACTTCCAGAGGAGCAAAAATAAACTTCAGCTCCAGTGGATCTAATTTTCTCTTCTTCTCCACAAGCACCTGCACTCAAGGATACATAAAAATTTAAAAAAAAAAGATTTTAATTAAAAAATTTCCACTCTATGGTCCAACACTTTCACTATAGTGTTCATATTCAAATGAAATTAAATCTGTCTGTCAGTGAAACATGCTCACCCATGATCCTTGAGTAATGTTCACAATAACCAATGAACTAAAACATTTATCTACAAACTAAACAACGTGTTGTAATGATAGGTACAAAGGCTATACACATTCATACCTAATGTTTAATGCCAGACTTTTCCTGGGGAGATACAATACAGATGCAACACATCCAAACACACACACACACAAACACGTGCACACACACACAGACACACACACACACCATAGAAAGATAGTCCATAATAGATCAAAGTAAATGATTTCAGAAAAGTCCAACTCAGTGACCCGTTGAGTTCCTCCTGGGGTTACTAACAGGGTTGTGGTGGGTAGGGGTTAGCGGGAGCAAGGATGGCTTTTCAAAGGCAGAAGCATTGCCTGGTGGCCCAGCCCACATGGTGATAATTCATCCCTGAACTCTGAGGTAGGCATTTGGTGGAGACATCCTATTTAGAGCACTGTGTTCCATGTCACTCTTTCTGTGCAATGTCTGCCTGTAGGTTTCTATTTTCGTTTCCATCTGCCGCAAGAAGAAGCCTCTCTGATATTGGTTGAATAAGACATTGTTTTATGAGTATTGTAGAATATCACTAGGAGTCATTTTTTTTTTTGTTACTTTAACCTATTTTTTCTTCACCAGTAGTTTGGTTTTACTGTAGGTGTCTGAGCTATCTAGCTTCTGGTTCATGGTCACCTAAGCAGTGCCAGGTATGGGTACCATTTCATGGACTGAGTTTTAAGTCAAATCAGACACTGCCTGGTTACTCACACAAGCTTTGTGCCACCATTACCCTAGCATATATTGCAACAGGACAAATTGTAGATCAGAGGCTCTGTGGCTGTGTTGGTGTTTGTATCTGGTACCTGCACTGCACTTTTCTAGTCCATAGACAATTAAACAACGGGATAAGGGTTCTATATAAGCACCAGCTTGACCTCTCAGGTTCAGTGATTTTTATGGGCATTGTCTTCAGCAGTGGTGTATTGCTATTATGTCTTGAAAGGGGGCATAGTGGTCACAACTAAAAGTGAAATATGTGTAAACACATATGTATTTAGCTGTTAGTTTGAGAATACAATAGTTTCATATTGTTACATAGCTTATTATGATTTTAGTGTAGTAAATTCAATATTGTTTTTCTTTATAAGTGGCCGCTGAGTACTGCATGACTATAAACTGACTCATTCCTCTCTTTTCTAAGATGACTTCACACATACGCAGCTTTAGAAATGTGTTTCATTTTTAGGAAAATATCTCAGATTTTAAATTTACAAGTCTACCTCTCATGCAGCCAATTAGGTCTTAAAATACCTACTCCTTTATGGTTGCTAACATGGTGTACTTTTCCCTAGTAAGCACCAAAGAGAGAAGAGAAGAAGGGAAAATAGCATTGAGTCCTGCACTTGAAAATCAGCTGTTTGTTAGCGATACATATCATGTACTGTGTAGGATACGATCACAAGGACAAAGGTTCATCTGCTTGCAATGGTGAGCATATGGGATAGGTCAACAGGGAAGTAATAACAGAGAACCCCAAGTCTGGGAGCACCCTTCCACTGAGGGATTGAGGTATCACAGATAAACAGAGCAGTCACAACCATGGGCACTTCTCTCACCTGGTGCTGTAGGCAGAAGATGGCTTGAGAGTCTTGGAGGAAGTCATAAAATCTACTGAGGCAATTCAATTGTCTGCTAAATGTCTGAACACTGTCTACAACAGTGCTATGAGAAGGAAATGCATTTCAAGCTCCTTTGCAACAGTCTAAAATGCATGCTTTCCTACAGTTCCCATGTGTTTCCAACCTCACAGCTTTGAGGAAACTGTTCTTCAGTTTCTAAGGGTAGAATCCAGCACTTCTGTACCCTGGACTATTTCTTGCTTTGGTACCTAAGTTTATTTTCAAAAAAATTAGTGATTTAATAATGTGATGACCCTGTATAGTTATCTAGAAACTGTAGTTATGCTATTATATAAGTGCATCTGTGCTATAGGCAATTTTATTTGTTTATTGAATATCTATTTATAGAAGAAGAAGAAGAAGAAGAAGAAGAAGAAGAAGAAGAAGAAGAAGAAGAAGAAGAAGAAGAAGAAGAAGAAGAAGAAGAAGAAGAAGAAGAAGAAGAAGAAGAAGAAGAAGAAGAAGAAGAAGAAGAAGAAGAAGAAGAAGAAGAAGAAGAAGAAGAACAAGAACAAGAACAAGAACAAGAAGTAAGACCCTACGTAAGTTGAGGTATGGATCACCAACTCCAAAGCACAGTCTTGAAAAGTGTTCCCAGTACTATGTAGGATATAAGACCACAAGGACAAAAGTTCATCTGCTTGTAACGGTGAGCATATGGGATAAGTCAACAGAAGATTCTAAGTGACATGAAAATGATCGTGAGTGTTCTAAAAGACACTCAGCATGTCCAGCAAAAAACCGTATTATTTTGTGTATATATGCTCCCTATTAGCACTGAAACTGTATTTCTGACCAATTCAGTTTGCTCTGACAATTAAGAAGAACTAAAAATGCATTTATTCGGTTGATTTCTAAGCCATCCTGTGAGTTCATAATACTTTACTTCAGCTGGTTATTGAAGCACTTTAGAAACAAGTTAAATACAGGGTGCTCTGCCACAACAGAGCCCTCTTGAAAATGTTTATTACTACCTTACTGATAATTGGCAAGATACTAATGTTACTTAACATTCTGAAGCTTAAATTCTTCATATCACCCTGTGGACATATCTTTTCCTTATTAGTAGTTGTGCCACTTTAGCTAAATTCAGCATGTCACGCTTCACGACATTCCAATTTTATCCCTTTTTATTTTATTTCTAGTTTCTCTCTAAATTGAAAAACTTCTGAATCTGTTATCATTAAATTATCACCCGGTTTTCAGGGGCTGGAGTCATAGCTCAGTGGTTCTCAGCATTTTCTATTCTTCCAAATGACCTGAGTTCTGTTCCCTGTACCTACAGGATAGCTCAAAATATTTGTAAATCCAGGTCTGGGAACTCAAATGGCCGCTGTTGGCTTCCACAGATACAAGGAATGCAATGTTCTAATTTGCAAACATTTATCCATATAAAATAAAGAAATCTTTTAAAAAATCTTCAAAACTGCGAGATGCTTTTTCTTGATGATGCTTATACGGTATCTCTGCATCTCCCTAGGAACTACGCTTATTCTTAGGAAACTTCTCCCAAGCAAAAAAGGAAAAGCTGCTTAGTTACACTGCATGTGTGACTCATATGTGACTTTGGGATTCAAATGCCATTGACCCGTTAAGAAGCAGCAGTTTTCCAAGTGCTACCACATTCCCTTTCTTGCTGTCTGTTTCTCAATCATTCACAATTTGTTTTCTTTTTATTTTGTTTTGACTTTTATTTATTTTTTCACATATAATATATTAAATCATATTATTTTCCCTCCCCAACTCCTCCAAAAGCATGCTTAACTCCCTGATTACTCAAATGTATGCTCTCTCTCTCTCTCTCTCCTTCTCTGCATGTTTCAAAAAAAAAAGCATAAGACAAAACACACAGAGACACACAGTAACGAATAAGACGAAAATACAAAAAAAAGAAACATGCAGCACACAAAAAACCTTACAGTCCTTTTCTGTTGACCAAGTGTTCCTGGTTGTGGGCCTGTCCTGGGGTCTGATTGATATATCCAGGCTTGAAAACTTTGGCATAGGAAAGGACTTTTTCAGCCAGACAGCGATAGCACAGGCAGTAATTACAACAGTTAGTAAAATTACTAAGAGTAATCTCCTTGGGAAAGACTATTTCCCATTTCTTCTGTATTTTCTGTATTTGTGTGTGTGTGTATGTGTGTGTGTAGCAACAATTAATGATAAAAATGCCTGACCACTAGCTATAAAGAGAGGAAGAGGAATATACTAGAGGATGGAGAAAAAGGAAAGGGAAGGGAATAGGGAATTACATTAATTTGAAGAATTTAAAAACAGAATCTCAAGAAATGGAAGACTACAAAATGGGGAAAAATTTTCCAGTTATATATCTAGGTTGGAAAAGAACCCAAAAGACTGAAGAAGAAAAAAAAAGGTATTGAACAAAAATTCTCAAAAGAAGAAATACAAATAGCTGAGAAACATTTTTAAAATGTTTCTTATCCTTAACCATCAGGGTTAGCATACAAATTAACACTTCTTTGGTATTTCATCATACTCCAGTCTGAATGTCAAAGATTAATAAAACAAACAACAACACGTTAGTGAAGATAAGGATGCAGAGAAATGGGAACTCTCGTCTATTGCTGGTGCGAGTGCAAACTGGTACAGCCACTATGGAACTCAAAAAGATGAAACTTGATCTACTCAATTAGTTTTATTAACAGCATGGATTACTCGGCCCTCCGATTTCCCCAGGTATCTACAGATATCTTATTTAATTTTGCAGTACATAAGACATATGCTTGCTTGATTTTAAAGACTTGATATAAAATCTGTTCCCCAAGATTATTTGACACAGTTTCTACAAATGTTTTGACTTCAATGAACAAAAAAAAGTATCTTATCTAGATATATTCAAGACCTTTAAATACCTATATTCACATAACTCTCATTTCTATGATATTTTACATGTATTTCATTTTGGCCTCTTCTATATCCACACTTAATTTAGTTGTGTTTGCATCCCACACTGGCCATTATTCTTGCCGACACCATTCTTGCTGTATTTCACAAGAGGCTGATAATTCTCTTTGTAATGTTGGAGCTCTCAAGGCTATGGTGAAACACTGCAGGTAAGAACCTAGCTCTCATTACCCAGGCTTGCTCTCGCTTTGATCTAGCACATTCTCTGAACCCTTTCCAAATGCCATCTCTCCTGCTATCTGATCTCTGCCACAACCACTGTACCCAAGAAACAGCCTTGCCAGTGGCAAGGGTCTGCAATTCCTTTCTCAGGCACAAACCCTGACAGAGATGTGACCACTTAACTGGGAGAAAGGGCAAGCACAGGAAACACCCAGGAGAATGCCCTCCAGGCAAAACAAGACCAGAAGGCCTGGGAAGCTTGGGAGAAGGAACTCAGATAAAGGATAAAAGAGACTATGTGCTGAAGCTTTGCTTGCAGAGCTGTATTTAGTAGCCAATTAAACACGTATCAACAGTAGGGGAAAGATTAAAATTATCCAGTCTTGAACTGAACTCAGAGTGGTGTGTCTCTGTCTACTATTCCCTTCCTTTCTAGTTCTCCATCTTGCCCATACTGTGCTGGTCACTCCCTGCCCAATCTTTAGGGGTAACATCTTCATATGTAATAAACAGGAATTCAGGTCACCCTGTTCATTTCTCCAAAGGCAGTAATAGTTAGCAAATCATCACTTTTATTCTTCATCCTTGAGAAAGGAGACATGAGAGCCTGTGTTTAAATCTCACTGACGGGTTCTTCATCAAGGATATAGAGATAATAACAATAGCTCCTTCAAAAGGTAATTTCAAGGATTAAGATGATTGGTGTTTCTAAATGATTCAGAATATTGCTTAAGTAGTAATAGACACTACAGTGGTCTCGAATCTCTGTTCTCCTTTCTTCTTCAAGTCCCACAAAATACAATCATTTGATGAAGTTAGATCAAATTGAATTTCCAGTTCTTCCTTACAAAATGTTCAAGCTCATGTATACAGGTAATCCTGCCAAGTTTTATGCTTTTCTATTTTACATGCACATATAAAACATGTTTTGCTAAAAATTTCAGGGGATATTTAGTTATTTCTATAAATTCCACCGTACAAAGCAATGGCACGCTTGACAATAAGAATATTTCAAACTGAAAAATGTACAAATTTATGAGAAATTTTGTCCCATGCTATAAAAGACTATAATGTCTTTTATAATAAAAATGCAAATATTTATTAAGGTAATGGTTCATCAAGAAATAAGAATTTAATTATGACCAATATATAACTCAAATACCAGCCTTTCCCAATGAATCTTTAATGTAATAAAACAGAAATAGGTGTTTGTTTAAATAGTTTATCACAGATTTTTTTATTGAGAATAGGAAAAAAAAAGTTTCCGCCTCCTCCCAGCCTCCCATTTCCCTCAGTTTATCACAGTTTATTCTTGTCTAACATGTTAAAAATTGATTATTCTTTTAAGATGAGCAACATTTTCTCGAATACATTAAAACATTTTTCTTGTACTAGATTCTTCTTTGGGCGATTCTGGCTAAAAAAAAAAAAAAGGTTAATATACCAAATTGAAATATACATTTGATTCAGAAAAGGAAGGTATTAAAAGTGAGATATAAGTGCCTAGAAGGGATACAATAAGAAATATTTTAATGTCTTAAACCTCATATTTTCTCATCAATCAAATGGTCTAAACTGAAACAATAGTAAGAGCTAGAAGTATAATCATTACCACATTGTTTTGTTGTTGATTCGTTGTAGACATTGAAAATTTCATTCAATAATTTAGTTACTACAATAAAACTATATTCATTAGGTAAGCATAACTAGTCACATTGAACAAGGAAGTTCCTCTTCACAACGGAAGAGTACAACGTTTAGCCTGGCTTTCAATAAATAAAAATGCAAAATGCTAATTACCACTAAACACTGAGATGCTAAGTCTTAATTAGGACTAACTTAGAATTGTATTACTATTATATCCTAGGCAAAAAAAAAAGTTAAGAACAAAGCAAATAGTAAAAAACAAGGCAACTCTTAGATGAAGACAAAGACAGGTATATGTTGGATAAAACATTGACTTAAATAAATCTTGTTAAAAAAGCAGGACAACAACATATACTTACATTTTGAAGAAACTTGGAAAGGAGAATGTGTGTGACACTAATCTGGAGAGTCAAATATGAGCATCTACTTACTGTAGACAGGGAAACAACAGATTAAAGTGAAAATACCACCAAAGTTCAACTTGGCGAATTGGTGAATTTATTGATACTACTTACTGGAATGTGGAAGGGGTTATTCCAAGAAAAATAAATTGACTCAAGGACAACATTTCTAACTTGTAACAGGACTGTGTCTAAATAGTGTTAAATGCTCTTTAGTTTGATGATAATTGAAGAATATGAATAAAGATTCAGTTGATTTGGGAATTATACAGAAGTGACATTATAAGAGACCAGATCTCCTTTTAAAATAACTTCTAAATAAATCTATACTAATTTTACTTGAACATCCTAACATGAATGGTGTTCCTAATACACATCAAAATGACGCTTGGAAGCATGTGAATTTCATTAGTTGGTTGTCTACTATGTAACATTATATGACAAACCCATTATCTAGAAACAAGAAAGTGAAAGAATGAAAAAGATAATTCAATGGACAGCGATATATAAGTGTTTAGGAACAAGGTGGATGAATAATTGTTTGTGGAGTGCATGCTTAAAAACCACAATTCTATCTAGACAGTGGTAATTATCAAAAGCAAGTGACTTGGCCATCTACTACAATGTATCTCTGCAATCTAAAGAGAATTATGATGATGGTAGAAATTAAGATATAGAAATATTTAAATTTTTTTGAAATATTTAAATTTTGAGCAATTATTTAGTCAGCTGCCTTAATATTCATTGAATTATCATAATTTTTATTACCTCATACTAATATTTGTGCAATAAACTGTGATTAAATCAGCTCTAATGTAATCTAGGTTATCTTTACTATTTAGGTTCAATACCAGCTGCCTTAATATCAATCAAGGCAAATGTATAAGCAAAAATTAATATGAATTTGAGATTAATACTCATCATCATACTGAATTTGCATGACGGATATTAAATTGCTAATCTGTTTTAGAAATGACCATAAATGTGAAGTTATTTTTAACAACTTAGAAATACTTTATAAAATAAACTACCCAAATATAAAAACCAAAAACATAGTCATGATGCATATTTAAGTATTTCTCCAAAAATATCTCCACCTGGGCGGGCTTGGCAGGAAAATGAGGGTGGTGTTCAAGATCCTCTTCAACTGCAAAGTGATCTCAATGTCAAGCAGGTCTATATGAGACCGACTCCCAAGTAAATACATAAACAAAACCTAACACATCTCTTAAAACCATGACTAAATATTTGTTCATATTATATGCGAAAGAAGCTGTTCTATAAAATTTGTTAAGGACACTCTTCCAAAAAGTACTCAATTATCTGGGTTCAGGAGTTGGTGTTGCAGTCAAGAGTGCTTACTGCTCCTGCAGAGGACCAACGTTGAGTTCCCGTCAGTCAAACCAAGCAGCATACATACAACTGCTTCAAACTCCAGGGATTGTCTGATGCCTCAGGTTTCCACAACGTACATAATGCACTCACACGTACATGCCCCCCAGACAAACACATACAGACACATTAAATTCAAAATAAAATAGAAATTGCTTATCAAACATCAGTAGTTCTTAATATCTCCACAATGAGGCAGCACCCTCCAAGAAATTCAAATTCTGAATAAAATTCCCCATACATAGCAAGTCATAACACTTTTATCACAATGTACATGGAGTGGTGATATGAATGTTTAAAAAAAAACTAGAAATAACTGATTTACAATAGAATAGTTAAAGTACCTCCCAAAGGCTAGGATTAAAGTCCTATGCCACCATGCTCAGCTAATATTTCTCAAACTTGTATCTAGATACTTCAAGCATAAATTAGCACTAATGTACATTTTTATAAGAGGAGTGATTGTAGGAGTCTTATTGTTAAAAAATTTATTATTGTTTGTTAGAGATAACCAAATATCTTAACATTTAATATTAAAGTATTTTATTTATTGAGAATTCAAATGTCAGTATAGTTATACATAAAACATGGCATATATATTTTTGAGTGGCCAACATTTATTTATTAATGTGGCTATACAGTGATTTGTTTAAGCATGATTATAAATTTGTGAAATGAAGACCACAGGAAAATAAATGCTGGGATGAATTGGTAGTTTTACTAAATATATTTATACTATTCAAGAACATAATGTCTGTGTCATGCATCAACTCATAGCCGTAGTATGGTTACCTGCATAAGAGAGGCACAAGAACAAGCCAATTAGTACTTCAGCATGCTGTCCCAAGCATGGCCCATCCCCACTAGAAGTCTTGCCTGATCACTGGATATGGCCGTTCAGGATATGTATCCTCTATTGAGGAGTCTTATCTGTGTTCATGTTATAGATTTCTATGTGTTTCCCTTGCACCAGGTTTCTACCTGGCCTGGAAATGCCTTCTCTTTCCGGTCCTCTCTTTCAGCACTCTTGCCCCTCCATTCCCCACCCCAATCTAATCCCCCATATCACCATCACCAACCCCTACTTGTCCTAGTCCGTCCACCCATGAAATCTTTTCTATTTTCCTTTCCCAGGAAGATCTAACAGTCCCAACTTGAGCTCTCCTTGTTACCTAGCCACTCTGGATTTCTGGATTGTAGCATGCCACATAACCTTCAACCTACATTCTGTCCTGCCTATGTGACGTGCTGAGGTAAGGTTGGCATAGACATTGAGGGCAGGGCCCAGCAATGATTGGTACAGCTTTCGACTCATGCCACAAGAGTCAGCCCTCACCTAAATCTACCTTGGAACACCAGAACCCAAAGACTGGATGCCCCAAAAACCTAAGATAGGACCAAACATGACTGGAGAACAAAAAAAAAAAAAAAAAAAAAAAAAAGAATACAATGTACCAATGAATAACAATATTCTGATATGCTCATAGATTGATGCCTAGCCCAATTGTAATTTGAAAGGTTTCATCCAACAACTGATGAAAACAGATGCAGAGATCCACAGCCTAAAATTAGCCAGAGCTCAGGGAATCCTGCTGAAGAGTGAGAGTGAGAGTGAAGGGAGAGAGAGCCAGAGAGGTCAAGGACATCACAAAAGAATCCACAGAAACTTGGGCTCATAGGAACTCATGGAGTCTGAACTGAAAACCAATGAGCCTGCAAAGGACTGACCTAGACCCTGAGAATACATATGGGGCAGTTCTGTAGGTTGGTGTTCTTGCAGGACTCTAACAGTGGGAACAGGGACTGTCTCTAAGTCCTTTCCTAGCTTTGGGGGACCCTATTCCACATATTGGGTTACCTTGCCAAGCCTTAACACAAGGGGAGGTGCTTAGTCTTACTGCAACTTGAAATGTCATGCTTTGTTGATATTCCTGGGAGACCTGCTCTTTTCTAAACAGAAACAGAGGAAGAATGGATTGGAAGGACAGAGGGGTGATGGGGGTGGGGACCTAAAGGGGAGGAGGAAAGGGAAAATTCAGTCAGAATGTAAATTAAATAAATTTAAAAAAACTTAAAAAAAATCACGCTTCTGCCTGGAAGTTCTGCTCTTTTATGAAAGGAAATGGAAGAGCAGTGGTTCTGGGGAGAGGGTGTGTGGGAGGGGACTGAATGGCTGGGAGGAAGGGGAGGCTCCCACTAAGACATATTGCTTAAGAGAAGAATAAATTTAAAAAAGCAAAGAGACCACAGCTTTGTCCCTAGCTGACAGAAATCAACCATAAGCCTGCCTGGTGGTTCCAGGTAGTAGAAGAACAAGGAAAGAGATATCTTGATTGAGGGAGGCATTATGGGACTAGCCTAACACCTGCCACCAGGGAAACGACCCCAGCTAAGACCCTAAGCAATAGTGGAGAAGGTGCCTGAACTGGTCTTCCACTGTAATCAGATTGATGACTACCTTAGTTGTCATCACAGAACTTTCATCCAGCAACTGACAGAGCCCTGTGAAGAGATCCAATGTAAGCTTTGGGCCATGCTTCTGGAGATTACCTGAAGAGATGGAGGAACAATAATATCAGCAAAGGGATCAAGACCATGATGGGGATATCCACAGAAACAACTGACCTGACCTAGTGGGATCTCACTGACTCTGAACTGATAGCAGGGGAATCTGCATTGAACCAAATTATCATTATAGTTTTAAAACATAAAGTCCATTCAATTGATATCTTCTCTTATCATTGATGTTTAGATTAAATCATTATTGTAATTGTATTTTAAAAAAAGCATGTTGCTGTTGGTATAGTAAAGAAAAAGCAACTGATGATCCTGTAGTGAACATGTGTTCCCCAGTTTTCTAGATATTCATGTTAGTGCCCAAAACTCAGTTTTTAACACTAATAACACATTTTTCTCCTGCCTTTCATTTTATCAGTTTTTTTTAATTCTCCTGATTTAATGGATTCTTGAGTAGGAATTAAAGTTTGAATAGAAAGAAATAATGAACATTTTTCTCTTC
This sequence comes from Alexandromys fortis, assembly GCF_014885135.2. Classification (NCBI taxonomy): domain Eukaryota; kingdom Metazoa; phylum Chordata; class Mammalia; order Rodentia; family Cricetidae; genus Alexandromys; species Alexandromys fortis. The sequence goes on along the minus strand of NW_026067930.1, from coordinate 25,838,340 downwards.
TGTTATACTTTATGTTTTAATATTTCACAATATTAAATGCATAGGGATGATTATCATTAATACATCATCATTATTGTTACATGGAAAGATTTACATAAAAAAGTAACCCTCAAGGTATGTCTTCACAGGATTGTAACTACAATATGACAATAAAAAGTCCAGGTATCTTTAACAATGTAAACTTTTATTCATAATACAGTTTGAAACCTGCTAACATGAAGAACTACTTCCTATGTGTAACTTCAGTGAAACAGAACCTTTATCTTACTTCTACATTCTGTATTTTGCATTTCTTTTGTATGTGAGTGGCAAATAAAAACTCAAGCTAGATGGAATGTTGCCCATCATTTGGGAGCTATCATATTCAGCCAGAGAAGAAGCATTTGTTCTCCATCCTTCAATGGATCACAGTGCACATACTCATGTTGCCTCTTTTAGATGTCAGGTGTTTTCTCTTTAAGGAATAATTCATCATTCATCAGCCTGGTTTAGCAACTGCTTAAAACATATAAATGTGTTCTCGTTAAAACTGAACTTAGTATTTCCAGCCAAGTACAATGCCAAGATGTGATTCAAAGAGTAGCGATTTAGAATCCCAAACTCTGAGTTCTTATTGTTTTCAGGACTCATCAGGAAATACTGTTGGAGATTAGATAATTTCTATGTAATATTATCCAGTTCCCTAAGTTGCTGATTAAATGAATGGAATGAGCTTCTATTAAATGGACTGACATTTAGTCTGCTCAGTCTGAGGTTGTAGGTTCTGCTGCATGTGAATCTAGTTGGGCAAAGAACAGTTGAACTCAACATACAACAAAAAAATCTAAACTGAATAATCACAGTATGCTCATTACCCCAGGCTCAGGACAGCTTCCAAGGTAAAGTATAATTTAATTTGTGTGTGTGTTCCAGTACTTTCCATTTTAACCAGTCCTGCATCACATATTAAGATATCTCAGAATGTTAGGTAAAGATAAAGTCACAATACTATAAATTACTGGTCATAATATCTTTTACGAATATTTAGAAAAACTGCACATTTCCTTCATACAAAGTTCCTAGAATGATTTTCAAACTTCCTAGAAATTATACATTATGAAATGTCATGGTGATTACTTATTCATCTTTTGAAGAACTCGCTTTGAAAGATCCATCATTTTTCTTTCAGTACTACAATTATAAAAATTAAATATAACCATCTATTATTCTGAGATATTAATTAAAATAAAAGCCTCAATGTCTGCAGTCAATAAGCACTCAATTAATTAGGCAATTCTTCCATGCTCAGCACCACTGTGCTCACTATACACTTAGAAAAACAAATGTAATCAGAAGTCACGATGCCTCATGTTTTGAAAGCAATAATCTAGTATTTTATTGCAGAAGTTATCAGGTAAAATTCTGATAAGAAAGAATCGGAACATACAAAGTGAAAATGCTGATAAGCCTTTAATGAAAAGACTATTTAGAAAGAATTTAGACCATCAATCAAACACCAAAAGAATAAAAAGAGAAAGATAGTACAGAATGATAGGGCAAGGAAAAATGGCATTTTGTTCTTCTAACCTAAAGGAACAAGAGAAGAGATGATTATTGAATGTAAAATTGATAGTGATAGAGAAAGTTCACCTTTAGGAACAATAGTCAACTCTCCATGTGGTAGGGAGGAAGCTGATTACATATGATAGTTGATCATTCCTATAAATTATCATTCCTATAAAATACCAGTGCTAGTGAAATTTTGTGTGAAAAAGTTCAGTACTAGAAAGATCAACACAAATAGATTTCAACACAAGCCAGTCCTGCTATAAACTTGACTTGATACCCCAGATCTTGGAAGACTAAGGCAGGAGGAAAAAGAATTCAAGGCTACCCAGGTCAAAACAAAAAGACCTTTAACAAAAAGCTTCATCATGAAAAAGTTGTTAATGTGAATATAAAAAGTAAAACCCCATGGTGTAGTGAGTGTGTAGCTCAATAGTGTTCTATTGTCATCTTCATATATCTTGCTTTCACCTCTCTTTGGCCAAGCCTCCTCCAGTACTTGGAGACAGTTACTCTTGGCTCTATATTTGTCAGTCTCTGACAATGACAGAATAGATAATGTTGACAAGCTTGGTTTGAAATGGCAAACCAAAGTCATTGATCCAAAATGGCAGTTCACACCCTGATTATTCATAGCACTGAAAGGGAAGCTTCAGTTTGAATTTTTCTAGTAATAACTTGAACATCCCCAGGGCAAATACTTAATCTCCTCATATCTAGTCACTTTATTTATAAAAGTTGGTGCCAATAACTAATAACATTAACTATTATCTTTTGAATCATATAAGAAAACAATGAGAGAAAGCACACACATAATATCTACATGTATATCACACATCTGATATTTAATTAGTGCCACTGTTATTACAGTAATTTGGCATCACTAATGAAACTCTCAGAAATGGATACTCATCCATTTACAACCTCTATAAGACTATGTAACAAATCATGTTTGCCATGGTTTCTATACCACTTATTAGCTTCTTAGTTCTAATATGATTAAATTCACTAACTACAGTATACTTTCATATCCCAATTGAAACCTGTTCTTAGGAATAGTCAAGAATAATCCATGCAAAATATTTATTTAAATTATTGATGTATTCATTTAAAATATTTTTTAAATTTACTCCAAAGAAAAATATACCAATTAGGAAATATCATGTGGAAATTATTTAAGGAATCAAAAAAAATTAAGCATTTTTATTTTTGTATATGTAGATGTATGGATGCGTGTATACCATATATGTATGGGTTTCTCATGCAATTTGATCCCCTAGATATGGAGTTCAGAGTTAGTTCTGAGGTTTGGATTGGGTACTGAAAATCCAAATTGTGTCCTCTGATAAAATAAAAAGTACTCCTAAGCTCTGAGCCATGCTCCCAGGCCAAACAAACAATTTTTTTTTATTTCATATTTCTTTTATATACTAAAGCATAGTTTGTTCTATCTAAGACTCTCTATGTATACACAAATATATCCATTTATTCATTTCTTAAGTATATATTGATTGCCTACTATAAAGATAAGTGTTGGCATGTGCAACATAAAAAGTGTCTACAATCACGAAGAGAAATATATACAAACAAAATGTAAAGATGATTATTGTAAGATCCCACTTGTTTGTTTCCTGACTGCCCAGGCTCCTGAAATAATCACCTAGAAACTATATCATTTAAATTACTGCTTGTACTTTTAGCTCTAGCTTCTTATTGGCTAGTTCTTACACCTTAATTTAACCCATTTCTATTCATCTGTGTATCGCCGCATGTCTGTGGCTTACCAGCAATGTTCTGGCTTGTCTCTTCCCAATGGCAGCTACATGGCATGCCCTAACTACACCTTCTTTCTCCCAGCATTCAGTTTAGTTTTCCCCACTTATCTCTATTCTGCCCTGCCAGGCCCAAGACAGATTCTTTATTAACCATTGGTATTCAAAACATACAGAGGGGAATCCTACATCAAATGACTGTGAAAATGTATTAAATACCCAATAGTCTATTTTCACAAAAGACAAACTTGCTTGTGATGGTAAAGTCTCCATAGAAGATACAGGAGTAAAACTGCATGAAGAATTGGTGACTTTTGAAGTGTTAAGTACATCTAAGGTTAAGAAACATATTTAGCTTTATATAAAGTATTCTTTGTCCAGAGATGTCACTTGGTGATTCAGAATTTCCATAGCATTTGCAAGGACCAGACTCAATCACCAACCCTGCCAAATGGAAAAAAATAATGAAAGAAAGAAAGAGGGAGAGAGAAAGAAAAAGAAAGAAATCCCTTAGTATTCATGTATTAAGTTTAATATTTGATCACAAGTTCATTGGAAAAATGATCAAACAGCAAGAAAACTATATTCAAATAGTTAAGCAATGTGTTCTGTTAAAAATTTCATCTCTCATAGATGTATACTCATTTCCTAATTTAAAAGTCAAACATTATTATTGTGCTTAAATATAAGTGTAAAAGCTTATATATAAAGAACTAAGATATAAAATATTGAAATGAATTAAATATGGTGCTTATGAATGAAGAATATGCATATCAACAACTGTAAATCTAATTATTTGCCTCATTTATGACGTAAGTATTATTAACTTACCTTTCAAATTAAATAATGTTAAAACAAGGTGATGTATCTTGCTCCTAGTAAGGATCACGGAGTTTGAATGTGAACCACTTGTTCCAGAAGTTCTACTATCCCCCACTGTACTCTACCTGCTCAAAACAAAGTTAAATATATTTGTAGCTAAGCCAAAAGTTGTAATAAATGTAATGGGGGAGTGAAAGTCACTACACCAAGAAGTATGAAGGTTAATATGCAAACATCAGATTTCAAGATCAAAATTGCATCTAATTTTGTCACCGAGGACTCATCTTTCAAATTTATTCTTGTGCTTTGGGCAACTATGTTTGTGTCATGACTAAAGATAGAAACAGATTGAAAAATGCAAATAAATGTCTTTCACTGTGACACTTACTTGAATATGTTTTCTCACCCTGTTCTGTTTTTATCCCTAAGTTCCTTTCAGGTTCTGTCGATAGCCTCTGTTGATACTCCCGATAATATGATGCAATGGACATACTTTTTTTCTTCATGGAACTCTGAGTATCACTGTGTGGAAGCCGCAGACCTGGATGCTTGGTTCTACCCATAAGTATAGGGATCATTCATGTTTCTGGAAGATTGTTGATTTTTTTTCTTGATACTTATTGATTTATTGAAAATACTACTAAAGGTTGAGTGCTGTCAAGTAACATTTTCCTAAAACATCATATCACTGTTACTAAACACATTAATTTCTACGTTTGCATCATGGATGTTTTTGACTGACAAAGACTCAGATAACCTCAGATCCCCTGCTTATAACTTTAAAACCATAGGTACTCATTTGTCTATCTTTTCCTTCACCTCTCTTCCCTTAAAACAGAATTTTTTCAGCACACCATTTTCTGGATTTCATCACCTGCTACCCCCTTTCCTTTCAATTTAAGTGACACCTGTTCAAGGACATAACAACACCCAAATCTCCATAAGATTAAATTTCATTATTAGTTCTTTTCACAGCATCTTGTCATTGGCACTCGCATCACACATCCCAGTCACAACGATTTAGTATTATATGCTTGATTTATTTCCCTTTGGACTATTTGATTAAGGAAGACAGACACTGTGTCTGTGTTATGCATACAGAACACCTAACATTTCCTATTATATAAATTTTATTAAGTAGATAGGTGTATTTATGAATAAATATACCTAGTAAATTTAGATATTTATACATTTCCAATTAAAAAAAGGCTGAAATTCACTTTAATGGTTCTATTGCCTGTTTTACTTCTTTTTTATTTTGTTCCTTAGAAATAGTTATTTCTAAATAAAAAGGCTACATAATTACTGTAGCCTTAAAAAATGTAGCAAGCCCCTGTCCCCTGGGACAAATGTATAATGAAGACAATTCCTCTAGATTTGTGACTGAGTCTTCATCCTATGCCTCATCCTAGCTAATGCAAATTCAGTTGCACTTATTCTAGACCCCACTCTGATTCCAGCTTGTTTGATTATCTCACTAACTACACCTATGCTTTATAACCTCACAAACTTAAGGAGTTAATCAAAACATACAGATAAAACTGTTACCTTCATGTTCTAGGGATTCTTTTCTTTTAGACAGGTCTATAACCTCTATTTTCTTTTGTCAAAAAGTATAAATTTCTTTCCTTTTTATAGTTACTTTCTTAATGAAAAAGAAGTGATGTATAATAAGAACACATAGTCCATTAACAAAACACTGGGTGATTTTCATTCATACAATTTGAGTCATTTCTATTGTATATCTGCAATGAAATCAAGGCACATGTACAAATGTTATGACAAGAAAAATGGAAAATTGTTTATATTTGCATTCCAATTTAAAATAATTTTGAAAAGTTATGGAATTACTTTTTGTAAAATCATCAGTGTAGAATAATATTTTGATAAGGCAAATAGAAAAAGAATTACATGTCATATAAAATTATATATTGCAAATGCATACTTTCTGGAAGAATGCTTGCAATTAGACAATTTTCTTTAGTAGTTGTTTTCATTATAAACCACAGAATGCCTGCTGAATAACAATCCCATCAACATTATGTAAGATGTTCAATTTAAAATATTTAATTACACTCATATTTAAGCCCAAACAACATATGATTATTATCTCCGTAATTACTTTTTAACATGATTCTCCTGAGGACATCAAGGTTTTGATCCTTCCGTCTCATTAGGCTGATGACTCTTGACTGCGTTACAAAATTGAAGACCAGCACTCTTGATTGTTGTAAACTTCTGATACAACTTTAAAAGGCTTGAAAAACTAACAGCTATAATTTCATAAACTAAAGCAATCAAGATCATGTAATATGCCAAACATAAGATGCAATCATATATAACATAGTTTGATCTAATCATGCCCGAATTACAGATAGAGGCCCTGTAGTTAAAGACAACTGACTCTCGGTCTAACTTCATTTTGTCAGGCACTTGCTCAGAGGAAAGAATCAGTTACTGCTGGTATATTCCTGGAAAAAGAAAATGGCAGCACAACCCAACGGTTTCTAGGAAAGATTAAGAATAGGTTTAAGTAAAACCACTATTTAATGAAAGATGCCTGCTTGCTTGTTTGGATCCATTCACAGTGTTGTCCTGGAGTGGTCCAATTCACTATGGGAAAAACAAAATATATGAACTTTCTACATCCCATCTCATTTCCTAGTTACTTGTTAGAATAGCAATCATTCAGGAAAAAAAAGAAAGAAAGGAAAGAAAGAAAGATAGATAGATAAAAAATAATCAATTAATCTGACACATTTTCTGATTCTATTCCCCTTAAAGAAATATAAGGAAAAAAAGAAAGAAAATATAAAAAAAGGTAACACAGAAAAATATGAGATACTTTACTACATTTTTTTTAAACCAAAAAGAAGTTAGTGGAGCATTTATATTTATTCTTGATGTAAGTGATCAAGATTTTCACACAGTCTGAAATTTTAACATTTAATGTAAAACATGTAAAATTTGCAGGGAACCTTCACATATAAAAGTTCATGAATATATTAAATACTATATATTAATTTAGATAATGACTGGTCTCCATTGTAAAATGGGAATTACCTTAATCAAAGGAAAGATGACAATGAAGCCTTAGCCAAGAAATTAAATTAAGCCAGTAAATTTTAAGTGTGAATATTAACATCTTGAACAAAAGAATATGGATAGCAGATATGATGGTATGTACTGGTATTTCCTGGAAATGAGAGGTAGGTGCCAGAGAGATGTTGCCACTTCAAGGTTTCTGTGGGTTCCACAGTGAGTATAATGCCAGATAAAGGTACATAGTGAGATCCTTTCTTATAAAAAAAAAGCAAAATATTGAAACCTCTAGTTTTTACATAGTTTGTAAAATTTAACTTAAAAATAATAGCTCAAAGACTCTGGTTCCTATGGGAGATACAGAGAGAGAGAGAGAGAGAGAGAGAGAGAGAGAGAGAGAGAGAGAGAGAGAGAGAGAGAGAGAGAGAGAGAGAGAGAGAGGCTGTTATATAATGTATTTGAAAAAGGGCAATACTAAAAACTAAGAGGCCATAAATTTGTAATTCAAGAAAGGAAGCAAGTGCTTTAGTGACCCTTTTCTTCCTTGTGGGTTGCCTCATTCAACCTTAATATGAGGGGAAGAGGGGAGGTGTCTAGTCTTATTGCACCTTGATATGCCGTGTTTAGTTGATGTCCCTGGGAAGTCTGCTCTTTTCAGAAGGGAAACTGAGGAAGAGAGGATGGGGAGGTGGAGAGGGAAGAAACTAAGGGAGAGGAGAGAGGGGATTGTGGAACCACAGTAGGGATGTAATATATGAGACAATAAATTCACAATATTTTAAAGAAAGTAAAAGAGGCAAGAACGGAAAGAATCATTCCAGTTCTGTAGACTATGGAGCCATCAGCTTGTGGCCCCCACCCAGCAGCTGTGCAGAAGAGCATATGAACCCAAGAGATTCATCATGAGGATTATTGCCAGAGCCATCCCACTAGCTGTGTTTGATGGATCAAAAGCAGCAAGCCAGAAATAGAAGAGAAAGCTGTGAAACCAAGAGCATAAATTAGAATATGCTTTGCCACCCATCGGCTGTTCTCCATAATGGTATTTTGGCATCATACTAAGTTTTCTATGATCTAACATTGGTATGCTTAGTGTTCAGAAAACTACAGTGGAACCACTCCAGAATTTAGAGTCAGAGTAATATAGGCTTAATTCTGTTACAATTTATGTGCCACTAAAAATTCTTTGTATGCATACATGAGAAATTTCCTTAACCTTTATTAGACTGCAAAATAGAATGGACTACATGCAGTTTATATGAGAATTTAATTGAGGACTTCTTTCAAAGGAAATGTACACTTCCCAAATTATGAAGCATTTTTCTTTCATGCAGACTGAGATAGTCCACCTACAAGCAAGCACATGAGCAAGGATTACTATTCCATGCCTTACAACAATTGCCCAGATTTAAACTATAACTTTCTGGAGTCTAGCTTACAGCAAAAGAGCAATTACAAAATCGAAATCTCTTCTCAATATTGGTAATTGTTCCAAGGATAGAGATCACTGAATTGACAGTTGAAATCAGTTAGTTAGGTTCTGTTTCATGATCACAATTGTCATCTACTCTAATTTAAATGTTAAAAAGGAAGCTAGAAAACACTGCTGGATCAGCATGAACATTAGAAGAAAAGTATAGTTGTAAGCTTTCTTTAAATAGAATGAGACAGAATGCGCAGGAAGATACTGGAAACAAAAAGCACATAAATATTATTGCTGGTGATGCAAAAAAGAAGAGTAAATGTTTTTTAAAAGTACTTGCTGCATATAATAATAATATGTGTATGCATATACAAATATGCACTCCTTGGAGTGATAATACTTTCCTGAAGAGCCATACACTATCTAACAGAAGTCCCAGTACCAGGTCTGAGAATCGTTCTTTCAAGTTGTTGGTCAGGAATGTCCAAGACACCCCAATAACCAAATAGGCTACTGTTATACAGAGTTTAAGGTAAATCTATTTTGCTGAAGATACCACACACTTTGCCTATAAAATCTTCAAAATTTGAGTTGGAACCTACCTAACACTCTTCTCTCTGATGACTTTTACAGCACCAGAATGTGGGGTATGAAAGCAACAAAGAGAGGAAAGCAATTGATAATCCTTTCCAGCTGTGAAGCCCATGAACCACAGAAGTGACCATCATGGCAATAGATATGTAAAGATGCAGTAGTGGCAGTTGTATCTTGAAAGAGACAGCTGTCAAAGTGAATTCAAGGACCATTTCACAGAAGGGAGTCATGAACTGTACTGTAAACCTAGCCAGGTCCATGTGGCTCGTGAGGTCATGGATTTTCAAAAAGAACCTACTACCACTACTTTCCTAAATCAGTTCAGTTCCCAACTGCATTCCACATGCTCCTCCTTGTAGTCACAAATAATTTAGCTCTTCTTCCTCACCATAGATGCTTGTCTTTACAGAAGATGGACAACATTAGAGAAAGCCACAACTGATAAAAAAATAAAGCCCCAATTGATATATCTAAAACACAACCTCCATACCGAAGACATAAAGAAAAATTTTCAAGAGAGGGTAGGAATATTGTTAGTGGCAGGATACCATAAACTCTGCTGTAAGATTGTGACTTCTAGTCAGGACAGGAAAGCTTTATTCACGAAATATCAAAAATATGGCTACCTAAAGAATATCTGAGCAATGACAATACCAGTAGACATACCAACATAAAGTGAAACTCTCAGAGGGCTCACACCCTATATGGAAGAGCTGAAAGTAAATACAGACTGCTGAAAGAGGGAGATAGTCTTCTCACAGATAAACCCTGACTACTTGTCTAATGTCACGTGGTCAATACTGTGAGTATGTATGTGAGGAGTGAATGAAGTCCTGAGTGAAATGTATTTTATTAATATGGGCACAGCCATGTTAAGGACCTGAATATCCTAGATTCATTGGAATTGGCAAAGGCTGCTAGATAAAGAATACTTTTCTGGCATACAAAAAGACCTTAGGATTGATCTCCAGCACTGCCCTGGGATAAAAGCAAAAACAATAATTCATTTTTTTTAATTTTGTATTTAACTTATTTATTGACTCTTTGGGAGTTTTACATCATGCACCCCAGTTCTTTTCACCCTCCCCATATCCTCCCCTCATCCCTTCAACACCCTCACAAACGAAAACAGAGAAAGCAAGCAAACAAAAATGACAACCAAAAAACATCAAACAGGAAAAAACCATCTCTTTCATTTCTAAAATATATAATCACCAAAAGTTACATCTTTATCCTGTATGATTTTTATCTAGCAATAGTCATAATTGTTGAACTGATATATTTAATTTCAATATATGTGTTGTAATATATATATATATATTATATGTAATATATATTATATATACATATATGTGTGTGTGTCTAGGTTTCCAGGTAGTTTATATGTGCAGTGGTTTATTACTCAATGCAGGCCATTCTCTGCATACATTGCAATTTAGTCATCATCATACTTAGAAATTCAGAAAAGTTAATTCTATATAACATACATTCTGTTAATAAACTCTAATTTATTCATGTATTGCTTCATTTTGTTATTAATGTTCTTACAATGAACATCCTCAGACATAAATTGCCACAGCTCTTCAGAAATAGAAGAAGAAAGTTCTGTCTTCAATTTTATCTGTGCATACACAATTTCATCACCAAAAAGGTCAAACCACTTTATACACTAATTCTAATCAAAAAAAAATCTTGTTGATATTTATTCTTTGCAGTATTTAACATCCTTTATTGTCTGTTTTGAAGTGTATTTAGTGTTCTCTGGAAGTTCTTTTGTGTGTGTGTGCTAAAACATGCAGCATAAAATTTGCTGTTGTAATTTGTATAGTCTAGTGTAGCTAATGGCATTCATGATGATGTGAAATCACCACTATCATGTATATCCAACTCTTTCATCTTCCCACAGCAAGGCTAGAACCATCAAAGAGTAACCCTTAATGCTAAACTGTAGGCAGCATTTCCTGCCCCACAGCCACTCACAAATAATAACTCAGAGGCTTAATGTTAATTACAAATGCTCAGCCAATAGCTCAAGCTTAATACTAACTAACTGTTACATTTTAAGCTATCCCATATTCCTTATTTACACTCTGCCATGTGGCAGTGTCTTTAACATAGCACATTCATCTCCTGCTCCCTCTGTGTTTGACTGGCAACTCCAGACTCTGTCCTTCCCTTTAGCAGCATTCTCAGTTCGGCTTTCCTACCTAACTTATCCAGCTCAGCTATTGGCCAGTCAACTTCTTTATTAAGCCAATCACAATGACATATTTTCACAGTGTACACAAGGATTATTCCACAACACCCTAATAGTGCTGTGTATGGGTTACTGTCATCTTAATTCTCATATCTATGAATCTGACTTACATATATCATTTGAGTGAGATAGTATAATAGTTGTCCTTTGGGGTTCACCTCACTTTGAAAATATCTTCAAATTTTATAGCATACTTCAGGATTAACTTAGTTTTTAAGGGTATCGTTCTCTTATATACTTACATCATATTTGTGTATCTACTCATTGGCCAATGGACAAATGTGTTTTTAGTTTGGAAAACATTGCCATCTATCGCCATTAGAATATTGAGGCCCTTGTTTACTTCTTTCAAAATTATGTACTAACATAATGAATTTAGATGGTATAACAATTTCATATTCAGTTGTTAAGAAGCTGGCCACCATTTTTATAGTAGTTGTATTATTTTATCTTCCAATAATGCTTATGTGCAAATCTCTTCACATCTGTAGTAGATGATTTTATGTAAACGTGACATAAACTAGGGTCATCAAAGAAAGAGAGCCTTAAATGAGATAATATCTCCATAAAACCAGGCAAGCCTGTAGGATATTTCTTATTTAATGATCTATAGGAGAGAGCCCCAGCCCACTATGAATGAGACAACGACTGGACACGAAGTCCTTGGTTTCTAATAGCTAAACTGATGAATACCTAAATCTTACCATACTATAGTTTTAATAAACATTCTCATAATACTTAATTGTGTTTGATATTTTTCTGTGTTTACACCATCATTTGTATTTTTAAATAAAGAAATGATCATTTTAGTATTTTATTCATTTTTAATTGGATTTAATTGTTTATTATTTCTTCAAAATTATCTTTCTATGTGTAGTATAATATAAAATGGGTATTAAAGAATTTTTGATATGTTGTAAAATTAAAGAAATTGTTTCTAACATTTATCCACTAAGTCTGAAAAAAATGAAAGGGAAAAAAAGAGAACAGAAAAAAGATGTGATTTAGTCAATAACCTAAGGAGATTAAGCCCTGATAATAATTTGCCAAATGCTTTGCTCTTAAATTTTCTTAGTCATCCATGAGTTTGCACATTTCCATCTGCTTTTCCACAATGATTTTGTGTTTTCCTTAATCACACTGTGAAATAAATGTGCAAGAGTTTCACATTCTATTCTGATTAGTATTAACTTGAAGTTTTCCTTCTCATCCTTTCTTCTTCTGCAGTGTTACAGAACATTTAGGAAGGACACTTTATTATCCTAGGAGCTTACAAAGAGTTAAGGTTCATAAGTTCCTGAATATGAACTTTTCTACAAAAACAAGTTTTAAAACTTTATGAAGGGGACCTTTAAGTACCTCAGAAATGACTTTGTCCACTTTAATATGTTTAAAGTGCTTTTTAGAATTAACATATTTTTCCAACTTGAACAAATTGTATTTAAGAATTAATCAATATTTTATCTTTTATTTTAAAAAGATATTTTTTCTCAAATAATCTATCCTCCATCTACACCTCCCAGTTCTTCCCCACTTCACTTCCCATCTGGATCCATGACCTTTCTGTGTCTCACCAGAAAACAAACACAAGCTACTATAGAACAAAATAAAATTAAATTAAAATAAACAAACTAACACATCAGAATTCAACCATAACAACAAAAGAAACAGAAGGAAAGGAGCCCGAGAAGGCTCTACAAACAGAGACCCATTCATTCACACACTCAGGAAGCCCATAAAAATACTAAACTGGAAGCGAAAATATACATGAAAAGGACCTGCAAAGTAAATATGAGAGAAGAAAAAATAAAATAAAATAAAATAAAAGATAATAAGATAAAATATTCTTTTTTTAAAAGGTAGACCCCTGCTGAAAAACCTTCAAAGAGGCTGTTGAGTTTATTTTTGGCTGGACCTCCACAGCTACGCATGCAGTCTACCCTTAAGAGTAGTTATTTCTCCAGTGAGACTCTCTTAGAGGAAACTAAATTTTCCATTGCAAGTGGTTATCAATTAGAGATAGTTTCTTAGTAGGGATGGTTGCATGTATCCACTTCTGTCATCTCTGGACTCTCAACTTTTCCGTGTAGGCCCTACCACTACCTCAGTCTCTGTGACTTCTTTTTAGCTCCTCTTCTACCAGTTTCCCAAATCCCAAGGACGTTGATGGAGAGATCCCCTTTAGGGCTGAGTGTTCAAGGTCTCTTGCTTTCGGATTTTGTTTGACTGTGGGTCTTGCGTTCATTCCCATCTCCTGCAGAAGGAAGCTTCTCCGAGGATGACTGAGTAAGGCATGATCTATAAGTATTGGCTTATAATTTTAAGAACTAATTTTCTTTAAGCTTTGAGATTTAATGACAATTTTTATCTTACACTATTTTCATAAATTTTTGTTTCATTTTGAAATTTGTTTATTCACTGTTATTTTCTAATGGCATTGCTATTTTCTAACTTAGTCTTAATTTGCATTAAGTTTCATTTGCTTATTTATTTGTCATTTAGAGAACTAAATTTTGGAGTTAATGACCTTATCCAATTCTTGTGGTTTTCTTACTTTGCTATATTTATTTCTATTATCACCTTTTTTGTGGATGATTATTTGTCAGAAATCTTGAGTTAATTCCTTTTAAAATTCATCACCTTATTTTATTTTTACTTCTTATAATTATGTTTATGTATGTGTGTCTGTGTGTACCTACAGCTGCTGAAGAGGACAAAACTACTGTGTCCCCCTGAAGTTGGAGTGATGGGGCTTTTTAGCCACCCAATATGGATACTAGGAACTCAGTAAGAGTCCTCCAAAAGAGCAGTACTCATTCTTAAGGGCTGGTTCATCTTTCAGCGTCAATTTAGGCCTTTTATAAAAGAAGACCAAAATGTATAGAATAAGATCCGAGGTCCTCATTATGGAAGGAGAAGCGCTGGTTGGAAAGGAACAGCACTGCTTGGAAAGCGATCCGCAAAACATTTTTCTTGAAGCTGCCAGTGCACAGAAACTCATTTGGAGGGTTCAGCCTTTGATGTTAAATGTACTGTGCATTTTCTCATTTGGAGTTTTGTGACGTGTGAGATTAAATGCACTGAGCAGTCTGTTAACTAAATTTTCATTAAATTTTACAAACTTTGTACCTGATTCTAACGTTTTGGGGAGTTTCCACTAATACAGAAAATATAACTATGCATCCTCATAGCCATGATCTAGATTACTTAATTTTTCTCTAGACTTGAAAATAATTTCTTAAATGACACTTGGGACAAACATGTATTATTTTCATTGATGAAATTTTATTTAAATTAAAAAAAAATCTGCTATCGAATTTCTACCATAATTTAAAGATAAAATGCTCTACAAAACACCACAAAAATATAGAAGAACAAAAAATTAACACATAATTTATTTTAGGATGCTGCCAAGATACATGATTCACACTAGATTATCAAAAATCTGAGAAATACAATAGTGGTAAAAGCAGAGAATTTACATAGTGTTATTTATTTTGCTCAAAAGAAAACAGGTTTTGCTTTAACAAAACAGCCAAAAATACTACATAGAACATAGTTTAGGAAAAACTGGTTTAATCAGTGTTCCATGTTCTTTGTTGAATCCAGTGTTTTTGTGATGGACAAAATGACCAAAGATGGAACTTTTGATATTTTTACTAAGTGTTTGAATAAATGAAGAAATAAGGCAAAAGCATAAATTGACTGAGTCCTGAACCCAATCAACAATATTTACCAATTAAATGAAACTGGATTAGGGATGATGCCTGACATACAAGACAATTAGCTTTCGATTGTAAATGAACACTGCTTCATTCTTTGCCTGTTTGAATGGCCTCATTAAAGTCAGTCAATCTGTCTATCCACTATTAGTCTGTATAAAGGAGAATTTATTGTAGTCAATTCACAGTTTTTCTGTAAAAATTCAATTAAGAAATAAATTTGAACCACAACTAATCTGCAATATTTTCTTCAAATGATCTCTTTCAAGGAAAAAATCAATGTAAATATTGACTTTTGTCATAAAATTAAACCAATTTTCTGAAGTTATATTTTATATAAAATTCATCAAATGTCATACACATAAGGTTAAACATTGTAATAATATGTATATTGAGCAATGCCAAGAATCTCTTAGACTGCAGTAGCTCATAAAAGATTGAATAATACCTGTAACTTCTGTAAATCACAACTCTCACTTAGGCATTTTTCTCAAGAGAGTATTGAATAATAGGGGAAATATTAGAAAGCGCATCCTGTAAATAAACAGAACAACTTCTTTGTCTAAATATGATATATCATCCTAGTAAATAAAACCCTCCAGTTTCATTTTATAATTATAAAGATAGAAAATTCACACTTTTGATATGTGGCCAGGTCTTAGGATCCTAAATTTATTTTAAGATTAATTGAGGTTCAGAAGTTCTGAGCAAATGTAATGTAAAAGTCTCCTTTTTGAGGTCTAACTTTCATGATATTTGAAAAGGCTATAAATGCTGTGAAGGGAGGGAAGAATTCAATCACCCTTTCCAGTCATGCTGACTATCATCTACAAGGACGATGGTACTGGCTAATTTTGTGTGTCATTTTGACACAAGTTAGAGTCATCAGAGGAAAGAGCCTCAGCTGAGAAAATGTCTCCATGAGATCTGGTTATAAGGCATTTTCTCAATTAGTGATCAATGAGGGAGAGCCCCACCCTGGTAAGTGAGGCCATCCCTGGCCTGCACAGGTCATGGGTTCTAAGACAGAAGGCTGAACAAGTGATGGGCATTTTTTTTTTTGTTTGTTTGTTTGTTTTTTCGAGACAGGGTTTCTCTGTGGCTTTGGAGCCTGTCCTGGAACTAGCTCTGTAGACCAGGCTGGTCTTGAACTCACAGAGATCCACCTGCCTCTGCCTCCCGAGTGCTGGGATTAAAGGTGTGCGCCACCATTTAATCAGAATCGGAAACAGGCTAGTAAGATGCTCTCCTCCATTGCCTCTGAATCAGCTCTTGGCCTCTTAGAGTTCCTGTCCTGACTCCTTCAATAATAAACACCAACACTGCAGTGTAAGCCAAATAAACCCTTTCATCCCCAACTTATTTTTTAGACATGGTGTTTCATCACAGCTACAGAAGCTTCTAACTAAGACAATGACAATCAATGCGTCTATACCTACTAGTCCTGCAGAAAGGTTTGCCAATGAGAATTACAGGGAGGAAAGAATTGAAAAAAAAAAAAACAATTGTTAATTCCATGAATGTATTCAAGGAGTTTAAAGAAGACACAAAGAAATCTGGGCATTGGTGATGCACACCTTTAATCCCAGCACTCAGGAGGCAGAGACTAGTTTACAAGATCCAGTTACAGGACAGGCTTCAAAGAAACCTTGTCTTGAAAAGCAAACAAAGAAAAATACATAAAGAAAAAGCTAAATAAAATTAAGGCAATAGCAATTAAGAGAAATAAATGCCCGAGTAATACCCCCCTCAAAAAAAAAAAGATGATAGAAATAACAAAGACCATTCAGGAATTGAACACAGATTTCAATATAGGTATAGAAGCATTGAAGATGACTCAAACTAAAATAAACACTTAATTGAAGAACCAAAAAACCAAAGATAAAATTCAAAGGAAAGCCTTAAAAGTGCCCGATCATATGACAGGGGCATTTGTTCAACTATGTTCATAGCAGCATTATTTGTAATAGCCAGAACCTGGAAACAACCTAGATGTCCTTCAATGGAAGAATGGATGAAGAAAGTGTGGAATTTATACACATTAGAATACTACTCAG
>NW_026067930.1:25758775-25812748 GCF_014885135.2 Alexandromys fortis | reverse complement strand
AAATAAAAAAAAGAAAAAAATTATATTTAAAAAAAAGTAAAAAGAATTAAGCAAAAGTTAGACTATTAGAATTTAAAAACATAGAGGTTCTAGACCAAATAAGAAAGGAATATAGAAAGTTTTTGAGCAAAAGAAAGGAACATATAAGAAATATGGATAACTATCAAAAGACAAAATCTTTGGATAATAGGAGTAGATGAGGGAGAATTCCAGCTCAGTCTCATAGACCAGGTTTCTAAGTACATAGATGAAAATTTCTCCAAACTAAGGAAAGAGATATTCATACAGGTAAAAGAAATGCAAAGAACACCAAATAGACAAGACCAGAAAATAAAATCCCCATGGTATAACAGAGTGAAAACATTAAATATACAGAAAAGAAAGTGTATTGAAATCTACAAGGGAAAAGACACATCACATATAAAGAAAAACCCATCAGAATAACAGCTACTTCCCAATTTACTAGTCAAGGTAGTAAATGAACAAACTCAGAGACTAAACAACTCATTACTGAATGATAAATGGATCAAAAGATGATACAAAAAAATAAAATTTCTGAAACTAAATGAGATTGAAAACAAATGCAACAATACCTCTGAAATAAATTTTGATGAAAGAAACTTATAGTGTTTAAAAGCATATTAAAAGAATTGAATAGAGCACAAATCAATAACTTAATGAAGCAATTAAAAAGTTGAAAAACAAGAACAAAACAAATCCAACCTACTCCACATCAATAAATAATAAAAATTAGAGCAGCTTTTAACAGAATAGAAAAAAAAAGAAAACAATACAAATAACCAACAAGCCGGGTGGTGGTGGCGCACGCCTTTATTCCCAGCACTTGGGAGGCAGAGGCAGGCTGATCTCTGTGAGTTCGAGACCAGCCTGGTCTACAAGAGCTAGTTCCAGGACAGGCTCCAAAACCAGAGAGAAACCCTGTCTCGGAAAAAAAAAAAATCTAAGAGCAGGTTCTTTGAGATGATAAAAAAGATTAGCAGACTCTTGACAAAACTATCCAAAGAAAATAAAGTAAGAAAGGACACAAACTAACAAAATCAAAGATGAATAGGAAAACATTAAAATAGACACCAATGAAATTTAAAACATCATAAAAACTATTTAAATGCCTGTATTCTATTAATTTAAGAAAACTAAATAAATATAGTTGAATATCTAGATTCAGTCAAATTGCCAAAATTAAACTAAGAATAAATGAACCTAACCAAACCCACAATAAATGATTATATTGAAATTGTAGTAAAAGTCTTTCAACTTAAAAAGAAAAGGACAAGGGCAGAAAGATTTGCAGCACAGATTTCCAAGATCTACAACCATCCCTTTAAAATGTTTTTAAAAAAATAGAAACAAAATGTGCATCTCCAAACTCCCATGAAGCCAATATAACTTTAATATCAAAACCAGATAAGGACATAGTAAATTCCCAATAATCATGAGGGACATAGCTAAAAATACTCAATAGAATATTTGCAAATGAAATTTAATGAAAAGAATATCCACCATGACCAAGTTGACTTTATCTATGAAATGTATGAATGTTTTATCATACACATGTCAACAAATGTAGTAAAGCACATAGATGGACTTAAAAACAAAAATCATGTCATCATCTCAAAAAAAAACAAAACAAAACAAAAATCCAATATGACTTCATGGTAAAGTCCTAGGGAATACAGGATTGGAGGGAATACACCTCAACACAATAAAAGCTATATATGAAAAACTTGCAGGTAGCACTATCCTAATTTATGAAGAAAAACTTGAAGCCATCCCACTTTTGCATATTATGCTTCAGTCACTAGCAGCAATAATAGTCAAGAGGAGGATATTTAAGAGCTGTAAATAGAAATGGAACTCTTTGCTCATATTCTTTCTTCTCCCACTCTTCAAATGGACCTTGGAAGCTCAGTCCAGTGCTCTGATGTGGGTCTCTGCCTCTGTTTCCATTAGTTACTGGATGAGGGTTCTGTGGTGATATTTAAGATATTCATCAGTCTGACTACAGGGTAAGGCCAGCTCAGGCATCCTCCCTTCTATTGGTTAGGGTCTTAGATGGAGTCATTTCCAAATCTAAAATTCAACCTGAAGAGCTAGGAATAATAAGTGCATAGATTATGTTTTATATCCTTTATTAAGATCATAAACTACAGCAATGTAGGCCTTTCTAAATGCTTTGAAAAGTTGACCTTTACAAAACACTTAGAGCAGGAGAAATAGTCTTCTCCAGGGAAGAGCACACCCATTAGTTATCCAATACCAAATGGTCAGTGTTAACTTCTTTTAGCCTGATAAAGCTCTCTGTTGACACAATAATTCAAATTAGACCAAATCAAACTGAATAAGAAGAAGCCCAGGTTTAATGGATGCCAGCGCTCTAGGGTGCCGCCCTTCCACCCCTCCCCCCGAAAAACACAGAGAGGGGGACAGTGAACCAGAAAGACCACATGTCCATTCTCTGAAGGGGGGGGCAGTTTAAATAACCTCTGGGAGTGGCCTTGACCCTCCCTGGGAAGAGGACACTGTTTGTAGGGCTTTCTTGGAGTTGGAGTTTGGATTGAGGCAACTACCAGGAGAGGAGGCTTCAAATGGAGCTTTCCACCCAACATTCCTGAAAACATATATGTAGGTAACATTACACAGACTAAGCATTTTGAATTTTGATATGTAGGAATATATATTACAAACATACATGCATACACATATACATACTTCATTCATATATTTATATATTTGTAACAAAAATATTTAAGAGGCAATGAACTTAAAAAATAGTAAAAGTTGTAGTATGTGGGGGAATATAGATGGAATAAAATTTGCCAAATCCACAATCATCCACATTTCAAAGGCAGCTGCAAATATTGTCCTCCCATTAGCCTTTATCACTTCAATTATTCAAGAAACATTTGTTGATTATTAATTAGGGATTTATCAAGTAAAGAAATGTCTAAAACACCCACCTTAAAGGAGTTTGAATATCATTGTAGGGAGGTGGGAAATAAGATAAAATAGTATTTCAAATTTTAAGAAAAATAAGTATCTAGATGTGGTAATGTTTGATGGTATATGCAAATGATACCATTTGGAAGGTTGGGGTTAAAGGACTACGAGTTTGAGGTCATCCTGGACTGCATGGCATGATATGTAGAAAGAGAGGGCAAGGGGAAAAACTTAACAATAAGAATAGGAAGTAAGAAACTTCTAACAGTTATGTGATACCTGCATTCTCTTTTCTCCCTTAAAGCTCTGTGCTGTATGATAGTGTTGGCAATGCTGGATTCCTTAGGTTGTATTTTTCCAGTTTGGATGCTCACCTTACTAGACCTGGATGGAGGTGGGTGGTCCTCGGACTTCCCACAGGTCAGGGTACCCTGAGTGCTCTTTGGGCTGATGAGGAGGGGGACTTGATCGGGGGAGGGGGACTTGATCAGGGGGAGGAGGAGGGAAATGGGAGGCAGTGGCGAGGAGGAGGAAGAAATCTTTAATGAATAAATAAATAAATAAATAAATAAATAAAAGCTCTGTGCTTCATGCAACACTAATCCGCTGTAAAATTAAAGGAGACATTCACCTATCTTGCTCAATTACAGAAATCCCCAATAGCTACAGAACCCATGGAAAAGCCAGGATGCTGACAACATGCTACTGTAATAATGATGCATTCAAATTTGGACAAGCACAAGCTCTACCTTGGACAAATCAAAGGGATAGATTTCCAATCTAATATCTGAAAATCCAATCTAATATCGTATCAGAAATTTTCTTCCTTCTATTGTTAGATTTCATCATGTTATTAAGCACCTGTCAACAGTCATTTTGTTTATTCAGTTAAAAAATCAGTTAAATTAATTATACAGGTAAAAATTCCAAGGAGTGCAAAATAAGATGAAATATGTAGATTTAGCCAGGGCATTTTAAGTTTTAAAATTTATGTAAAGATGTTAAATATATTACCATTAAACTTAAAGAAAATGATTTTAAAACATGGTGCATAAATGAGAAATAACATCAAGATGTGGGGATTAAATAGTCAAAAGATGTGACACATTTCTCCAGAAGAAAACAGATGCAATATGTCACTGATAGAATAAGTGAGCAAATAAGTCATTGAAATAAAGTGGAAGGCTCAGGATTTTGAATGTAAAAATATTTCCTAATTTCTCATTTTGTATTTGTGTGTACAAATATCTAAGGATGATATAAATGGAGAGGCATATAATATTGATTAAAAATGGAAAAGTTCAAGGACATGACTTGTGGTATAAATGATATTTAAATATTTGTGGTCCAGCATAGGGAGTAAAAAGTTAACTCGCTTGTGTTTGAGCACTTGGTTTGTGACAAAAGTGTCACCACAGACTAACTGGCAATGTGGTCATTAGAATTTGGGCACATCCAGTTGCAAAGCCCATCTCATCTGCAAAACACACCACACACAAGCTCAATTCTAGGTGATAATATCAAGTAGAAACCATAAAACTACTGTTCTCATCTCTGTCTTTCCTCCATCTTGACTATCCCATTCCCTCAAGTTCTCCTCCCACCTTCCCTTCTCTTCTCCTCTTCCAGTTCTGCCCTCCCTTCTTCCCCTACTCACCTGCTCCCAATTTTGTCAGGTGATCTTTTCTATTTCCCCTCTTTCAAGGTTGATTTATGTGTGTTTTTCTTAGGGTTCACCTTGCTACTTAGCTTCTCTAGGATCAGCAACCATAGGCTCGATATCCTTAGCTTTACAGCTAGTATCCACTTATGAGTGAGTACATACCATGTTCATCTTTCTGGATCTGGGTTATCTCACTCAGGATGGTTTTTTTTTCTAGTTCCATCCATTTGCATGCAAATGTCAAGATGTCGTTGGGTTTTTTTTGTTTGTTTGTTTGCTTGTTTTATTTTTTCTGTTGTTCTAATGTGTAAATGTGCCACATTTTCTTTATCCATTCTTTGGTTGAGGGACATCTAGGATGTTTCCAGGTTCTGGCTATTACAAATAATGCTGCTATCCACATATTTGAACAAATGTCCTTTTAGTATGATTAAGCATCCTTTGGGTATATATGCCCAAGAGTAGTATTTTGATTGAGGGAGACATTATGGGATTAGCAAGAAATGTGGTACTAGAGAAATTCCCAGAACTCCAAAAGGATGACCACAGCTAAGACTTCTAAAACCCTTAGCAATGTAGAAGAGGGTGCCTTGTTGTCTGACTGATGAATATCTTAAATATCACCAAAGACCCTTCATCCAGCAACTAATGGTAACACAGTCAGAGACCCATATCATAGCACTGGATTGAGCTCCAAAAGTCCAATTGAAGAGTGGGAGAAGTGAGAATATGAGCAAAGAGTTCAAGACCACGATGGGGACACCTGAGCTAATGGGTGCTCACCAACTCCAGACAGACAGGGAAGAAAAATAGCATAGGTCCAAACTAGTCCCTCTGAATGTGGGTGACAGTTGCATGGTTAGGGCAGAGTTTTGGGCCACTAGCAGAGGTACCAGAATTTAACCCTACTGCTTTACTGGCTTTTTGGGAACCTGTTCTCTTTGCATGGAAACCTTGCTCAGCCTAGATATATATATAGTAAGGAGGGCCTTGGACATTCCCCAAAGCAGTGTGCCTTACCCTCTCTGAAGAGTGAATGATGGGTGGGATGAGGGTATATGTGAAGGGCATGGGAGGAGGGAAGGGTTTGAGAACTAGGATTGATATGTAAAGTGAAAAATAGGCTTTTTTTTAAATATAAAAAACTTTAAAAATAATAAAACTATTACATGAAAATATGAAAATTATTTCAACTATTCTTCACAAGAACTGATTTTACTACGATTATACACATTGATAAATGAGAAGAAAGGGATGTATAGACTGATTTATGAATCAAGAAAAAGTAAAATAGAGTGATAAAAAAGTGTTTGCACAATGCATAATCAGTACAGAAATTGCACATGACATTTAAAAAATAAGCACCTATTTCAATGGAAGAAAGACAGCAATGAGTAAGTTAAACAAGTCCAAAGTTGGTAAGACTTTATTTCATACCTATGCAAATTTTCTTACAAAATGGAACTTTAAGAGATGTTAAAATGTTACTGAAAATTAAATATCTTTCAGAAACAATGTTTATGTTCTATTTGTATTTATAAAATTATTTTTTCAAGAATTTTATGTATTTTATTTTTTACTTTTTTGAAACACCTATTAATCTTCAGGGTTTCATGGGATTGGCTCTACTTTTTCAGATTTTGTTTTTGTATATAACCCATTTTAACTTATTTTAATGACTACATAGAAACATAAAAGTTCTACAAAGTAAAATGTGTGTTGTGTGATGTGTCAACATATGTATATAAGACACAAAGTTTAAATCAAGTTTAGTATATTGCCCCCCCAGCATTAGTCTTTTCTTCATAGTGAAAACACTCAACATTTTGAAAAGCATAGTATAATGTTGCTATCTCTAGTCACCATATTGTACAGCAGCATTTTTTTAAATATTTATTTATTATGTGTACAATATTTTGTCTGTATGTCCACAGGCCAGAAGGGGGCACCAGACCTCATTACAGATGGTTGTGAGCCACCATGTGGTTGCTGGGAATTGAACTCAGGACCTTTGGAAGAGCAGGCAATGCTCTTAACCACTGAGCCATCTCTCCAGCCCTGTACAGCAGCATTTCATAATTTTCCTTATGGAATTGAAAGTTGGCACCAGAGGATCAGACATTTATGACTGCGCTCCAAACTCTGGCCACAATAATTCTGTTCTCAATTTCTACGAATTTATTCCAGAATTGACATAAAAGATTATACAGCAATTGCTTGTTTATGCTTGTTTTAAATTGCGTTTCCCCTAAATTCCGATATTAATCCATGTTCTCACTTTACAGAACTCTTCATTTTTAACACAGTTATATTCCCTGTGTACATATGCTATGTCTTCCTTTTACATTAATTTGTTGAACACTTACTTTCCTTCCTTGACAAGTGAGGGCTGAGCCACAGTGAATATTACGGTGGCTTCTGTCTCTGCTGTTAGTTCATGCTTACTTGTTTTTGCTCTTTGTTCTTCAAAGATTTTCATTGTCCTCTTGGATATCACTGTTTTATATCAATAGCATGATAAAAACTTGTGTGATCTTATAATTAATCATTTGATTTCATTCACTTCCTCTTTCTCTCACCAAATTCTCTTTTTTTTCCTATCAAGTCCAATTTCCTGTTTTCCATCAGGTTGACTTGATCTCTCTCATTCAGAGTTACGGTTTGAAACTCAGGCAGGAAGTGAACTTTTATGACTAACTCCAAGATCCTTCCAATTATCATCAATATAAGAGAGATACATCTTGCTCAGACTGAGAACATCCTCTCTTGTACACACATATTTTGAATTTATTGGCAACTCTATGTAAATTACACTGTAAACATGTGTGGCCCTTCGCAAGGTCTCATCTGCGCTACCCCTGACATTCTACCTACTTAGACAGGGGAAAGCAATCTGCAGGGCTCTGCCAAGTCTTCTTCCCCTGTGTCATATGTTCAGTGATCATTTCCTGTGAACTTATACATTAAAATGATGATTTATTATGCAGAAGATCATCAGTTTTTGTAACAAAACTTATTGTGCTCTACAAAACTAAAACCATTCATAGGTCTTTCCTGTGTTCTCCTTCGGGCTACAGTTAGAGTGGAGTAATTGTAATAAAGACCTTATCATTCCAAAATATTGACATGTTTGTTGAACTCTGTTGTAATGAGGCTGTTTCTTTGTTCCCTGCTGCTTGGCCCAGAAGTTATCACACAGTATCTGTATTAATTAAATCACTGCTTGGCCCACTAGCTCCAGCTCCCCATGAGCTAACTCTTATATATTAATCTAACCCATCTCCATTAATCTGTAAGGCCACATGGCTGTGGCTCACCGGCCAAAGTTCCAGGTGTTTGTTTCTGGCAGAGCTATAAGTCATCTCCCTAACTCTGAGTCCATTCTCCCAGGGTTCAATTTAGTTTTCCCCACCTACCTAAGTTCTGGCCCTGCTATAGGTCCAAAGCAGTTTCTTTATTTATCAACCAATAAAAGCAACACATAGACAGAAGGACCTCTCACACCAGAACTCCATTTTGGAATCGTTGTATGATGCTTTGATGGTAATAAAATTAAAGATTTTTCATTTTTAGACATCATAAATGAGAATTTGTAACAATAAAAGAAATTCATTTTATTATGCACTTACCTTTAGAATTTCTAGAATTCTAGATATTTTAACTCCCTAATTGTTAGAGATATGCTTAAGTACATAAGATTGCTGGAACAACAGCTTCCCACAGATGAGCCTGAGGCTACCAGGCTGTGGTTCACTCCACCTGTCATGATTTAAAAATATAGTCATGGAAGAAAAGTCAGTTTCTTTGGAGAAGTAGTTTGGGGTTTTCTTGGAAGAAATGTCTAATTTCCTTTCCTCTACACTTGTGTGTGGTATGGTGAGTAAATCATTTTGGAAAACAGCAATGTGGTCCCAGATGCATTTGACATCTCCTGCTGATTCCAACCTACAAAAGCAATTTCTGAGTTCAGGATGCCTTAGAGCCCTCCCTTTTCTGCCTTCCCAACCTATTTTCAACACTTCACACATTCCTAACAGCTTCTTTGAGAAAGTATAGTTGATAAGATATCCTAGAATCCCCCTGCCTTGTATCCTGTCTGAACTGCTGCAATTCAATGTTCTATCACACCCTCAAAGGAGAAGCCTGCTCTTTAACTTGCCATGTGATACTAGAGACACTAAGTGTTTCTATTTTATGCATTTATTTTCAATTAATAAAAGTTCTGCATATTTAACGTACTGCCTTTGTACTCACTAATGTGTTGCTTTGGCACAGACAGTGAAACAAAGACGAAATGATGATGGCAAGGTAAACAACAGAACAATTTCTTCACACAATTACCTGTGATGGCTTTAGTTCCTGAATCTCACTCTTTCCAAATTTCATGTAAATTTTTTTAAAAAAATTTACATTTGTCATCTTGCTCATCTTGCTTACCTAAGATCTTTGAATACATTTGCTCTGTTTTAACTGTAAAATTGGTGAAGGGATTTGAATTATGTTTAATCTATAGTGTTCTTAAATATTTATGTAAATATTAGGAATAATCTATTTACTGAGGGCTTTATAATGATGCCATATGGAAGCTGGAGCAAAAGAAATATTCAGCGGTGTTGGTTATATGTTGGTCAAAACATCTAGTACAATGGTCACATGCATGATCATGCTTACCACTGGCATTGAAATAGGTTGTGTCATTATAAGTGACTACTTTGTGTCTCTTAAATGTTGTGTACAGGGTATGTCTGAATCACCTACATGACATCTAGACCCGCTTGACATCACCAAGGCTCTTATTATATGATAGTCTCCTTCACGAAGAATGATACATTATCATCTATGTAGTAAAGACAGTATATGAATGTCTGAAACTATCATTTATAAGGCTAGCTAATATAAGATATTTATAAATATGCTCTTAAAGATTACTTCCCATTCTTGACAGTTATGTGTTAAATGCAGCATGACTTCGTAGAGATTCATGATTCATTAGAACATTAACACTTGTTGTTTTAAATTTTAAAATATTGTAATATGAAAAGAGTGGAGACAGGATCAAGAGCCTAAGTTTTAATATGGAACAGAAGAGGAGGAAATATATTAAGCAACCATGAAACATCACTGTGACAGATTCAGTGCTGGAATCCAGAAATGAGCATGGGATCAATGATTGGCTCTCGACACAGACATCTGAAAGCTGTAAAGTATAAGACTGGAGCATAATAAAGTGAAGCTGCTACCTTGACCTGAATTAATTTCCTTGCCCAAATTATTTACAAAGGTTTGAAGCATTATACAAAACTAAAATGTATCTTAGTAAGTGCACAATGCTCAAACAAGTGGAGCACTTTTAAGTATTTCTCTATTTTAACCACTTAGAGTTTAAATGTAATTTTCTGAACATTAAGTTAGAATGCTGATGCATTAATAAAATCAATAGCAATTATCATAATTATTGAATAAAAGGAATAGCCAAGATGATAGACATATTTACTTGTGATGAATGTTGGAGAGAAGGAAGGAGTACATTTACTAATGGAACCACACAATCATAAACCATTTCATGCATAAATATCGAAAATAAAATTATCATTTTCCAGGAATGAAAACACTTCAAAATTATAGTGTACTCAGCTCTAAATTGATTCTATAAATGGATTCCAGAAAATCATTCACCAGATGGTTATATTTAAGGTGCCACTCAAGCCTCCTGCGTTTTTTAAAGGTAGAGCCAGTTATACCCAAAGCTCCGTAAACAGAGAAGTGAAATAGATATATTTTTACAAAGAACAGGATATGTAGTAAAATAATAAATATAGAATTCAAAAAGCACAAAGCAGCTTCCAAGTCATTGATATTAATAATAGAGAAGGGAAATTAATGTTTTAATTATTCATCAGGCTTAATTTCTTAGAAGTAACTCCCACTCATCACAATCTAAAAATTCTCTGTGTGCTTCATGATTGCAATTGATTGTCATCAGAAATGTTTGCTCTGCCCTCTCTTCTTCCTGAGAGTCAGTACAGGGTATGATGCAAAGTGTGGATGCTGGATGCCTGCACCACAGCCTGTGTTGGTAATTTTAGGTAAAGTATCTTAACATTTGAGCCTTGGGTTCTTCTGTAAAACTGAGAATTGTGTCCTTTGGAAGCGTTTCTGAATTGAATTAGATGGTGCAGTGCTTGACATATAATTGTTAATAACTGGTGTTAGAAATTTTTCAAAGATGAATAAATAATAAGGCAGACTTGGAATGTGATCTTAGAATTACATTGCTGAGTATATTGGTGTAGCTTACAGACAACATCCAGCTTTTCCCATGAAATTGGGGCTGGACAGCCTGAGTTTCAGATTGTCTACTTAATTACATACATGCAAACATACATTCCTTCCAGAAATTGTTTTCTTTTAAATACGAATAAATTATAATTCATGAATTTTAGTGTTCCAGTTAGAAGAAAAAATATACACTAGAGGCATCAAACTTAGGGAGTTATTGTAACAAAAGGACATCATCTATTCAACTGTCCAACTTGTACAAAATGAGACCAACTGTTAGATAAGAACTATTTTAAGATCATATGACTTAGCCTGGCTTTTTATAAAATGGAAAAACCATGATTATTCAACTACCAAGGAATTGGTTTATTACGGATTTAGGATTTGTAACAGCATATACTATAGACACTCCAAAAATGTTTTTAAGATGTTGCCAAGTATTTCAAAGGATGCAGCACAAGATAAGCACTCAATGACAAGCCCTATCTTTAGCATCATACAATGGAATGACAAAACTGGAGACATCCCTTTCAACTAGCTCATTTTCTGTCTCCTCGCACACTGATCACAGCCTGGCTATCCCTAAAGGATCTATCAGATAATAGATAATTGAATAAAAGATAATAAATATTCTCTTTCGCAAAGCCAAAGAAAAGCTAGGAGCTCGCTCTTCATTGGTCTAATCAGCACAGCACTGTCCCCAATTCTGTGTGGTTCAAGCATTCATGTTTCATCACACTAAATATTTGCCTTGCCCAGTTCTTCACACAGAAAAACTTTGTGCTGGATAGTTTTATGCCAACTTGACAAAAGCTAAAGTTGTCTAAAAGGAGTCAATCTCAATTAATAAAATGCCTTTGTAAGATCTGGAGGGGAGATAATTTTCTTAATTAGTAATTGATGTGGGAAGGCTGAGCTCATGGTTGGTGATGCTATCTGTGAGCTTGTGCTCCTGGGTTCTATAAGAAATCAGGCTGAGGAAGCCATGATGAGCAAGTCAGTAAGCAGCTCCCCTCCATAGCCTCAACAACAGCTCCGGCCTCCAGGTTTCTGGCCCATTTGAGTTCTTCCTTCAATGATAAACAATGATGTGGAGGTGTAAGCCAAATGAACCTGTTTCTCACCAAATTTGTTTGGTCATAGTGTTTCATCAGAGCAATAATAGTCTTCCTAGTACAAACTTTAAATCAAGGATTACTGGAGCTTGGCAACATCACTCTAGAGAAATTTCTGATTCAATTTTCAGAGAACATCTGTCAAAGAAGAGGAACAGAACTGGCTATGTACTGTACTGTTGAAATAAGAGCAGCGGCAGGGCTGCGTCCCCAACACCCTGGCCGCTTGGCTAGCTCATGCCCGAAATAACAACACACAAACTGTGTTCATTTAAGAACTGCTTGACCCATTTCTATCTAGCCTCTTCTAGGCTAATTCTCACATATTAATTTAGCCCATTTCTAATCATCTGTGTAAGCACCCCAAGGTGCGCTTACCAGGAAGATTCTAGCCTCTGTCCATCGTGGGTTGCAGCTGCCTGGGAGAGCAGAGCATGGTGGCTGTCCGGTCCCTCTGGAAGCAGAGTAGAGTCTGACCTCACTTCCTCTTCCGCCCAGCATCCTATTCTGTTTCCTCCTCCCATCTATCTTTTAACCTATCAGGGCCAAGGAGTTCCTTTATTGCTTAGCCAATGAAATCAACAGATTGATGGGAGCAGAGCAGAGTCTGACCTCACTTCCTCTTCCGCCCAGCATCCTATTCTGTTTCCTCCTCCCATCTATCTTTTAACCTATCAGGGCCAAAGAGTTCCTTTATTGCTTAGCCAATGAAATCAACAGATTGATATGACACTCCCACATCACTGTACCTTCTGTTCCCTTCAGAAAAGAGCAAACCTCCTCAGGATATCGATCATAGCATAGTTGCAATAAGAATAAACATACTCCCCTCACATTAATGCTGCATAAGGCAACCCAGTAGGAGAAAAAGTAGGCCCAAATCAGGCAAATGACTCAGAGACAGTCCAGCTCTCCCTCTTAGAAGTTCCACAAGAACACCTTGCTACATAACAATAATAAATACGTGAATGATTACCTAGGTCAGACCCACACATGATCCCTGACATTGGTTCAGTCTCTGTGAGTGTGGGTTTTCTAGTAGGATCCTTTACCCCTCTGGCTCCTGCAATCTTTCTTCCCCCTCTTCTGTAGAATTCTCCAAGCTCCAAACAATGTTTGTCTGTAGGTTTCTGCTTATGCTCCCAACAGTTGCTAGATGAAGTCTCTGATGACGATTATGCTAGGCTCTTGTCTCTTAGTATAGCAGAGTATCATGAAGAATCATTTTATTGATTTTTTTGCTAGTTGTGTTTGGTTCTATTCTAGGTCTCTGGGTTTCCATCCTCTGGTTATTGAACCTCCAAGCATTGTCATGCATGGGCTCCCTCTCCTGGCATGGGTCTCAAGATCGACAAGTCATCTCTTGGACACTGCTCTTAAATTCTGCTCCCTCTTTACCCCCAGGACATCTTTCATGCAGGACAGATTGTAGATCAAAGGTTCCTTGGGTAGTTTGGTGTCCCAATTTCCCTACTGGAAGTCATGCCTACTGGCAGAAAATAGCCTGTTCATATCTTTCAGTATTAAGCATTTTAGCTGGGGTCACCCTCATAGATTCTTGGGATTTTTCCATCGCAGTAGGTTTCTACCTCACCCCCAAAATGTCACCACAGTTTCAGTCATTTCTCACAGTACTCTCTCACCTCAACTCCCAACCAGATCCATCAGTTCCAATCCCCATCTATCTTCAGTAATCCAAGAAATCTATTCTATTTCCCCTTCCCAGGGAGACTCATTTATTACATGCCCGTTACAGTATTTATAATACTGGAGATAATAGTATCCTGAAAACAAAGCCATCTGAAATAATGTAAAAAGAATAGCTGACATGGGTGAACAATTTATTACTAAATAATACAGAAAATTGATATTCCTTTGTGTCATATGAAATTGTTTTCTTCTTGTGATTTCTGATGAAGAAATCAGTCCAACCTCTGTGTGTGTGTGTGTGTGTCAGAGAGAGAGAGAAAGAGAAAGATGAAATGTGTGTGTGTGTGTGTGTGTGTGAGAGAGAGAGAGAGAGAGGTTTAGATTAAATCTTTATTATCATGAGCAACTCATTAGTAATTGTTGAACATACTGAAATAAATGTCAGTGGAAATGTCTCCATCAAGAATTTGTAATTTCACTTTATGTTCATGATTAAACTTTCATTTGAGATGTATCAATAAATATAATGAAAATTTCTTGCAAAAGCTTGTATTTTCTTGAATAATTGAATGTAATAATTTGATTATATTTGGATATTAAGTTCATAAATATATACTATAACATACTTTCTTATTATCTCAAGGACATGAGCAATTATAAGTAGTCAAACTATTTTTCTCTTAATATTTATCATATAAGTTCTATATTGTTATTAGATAGACCTCTTGAAAATTATAAAATATGGAATGTCAATGGAGAAAACTTTTCAGAAATAATAAAAGAAATCTGAGAAATAACACATAATGCAACTATGCAATTATGCAATGACATAATATATTATATATCCAATATAATATAAATATAAAGTATAATACTTCAGAGAAAAAAACTTCATACTCTATTAACAGGATGTACATGACTGTTACTTGTGCACTATGTAACTGGACAATTCCAAGACACGAGTTTACTGTTTCCACTTCAAATTCTGATGTTGTTCCTGACACAGCTAAATGATCACTGCTGTCCCTCACGCAGCTGTGCTCAGGGATTTTACTCCTTTATGTCTATTTTCCATCCCTATTTTCCATCCTGCTTTACCAGGGGAGAGTGTTCTTTGTGAATCATATTCATACTTTTTCATTCATTTGGCTTTGTAGATTTTTTGTATTTAAAATATATTTTATACAATGTATTTTATCATGGTTTTTCCCTACTTCTCCCAGATACTCACCTCATTCCTACCAACCTATCTTCATACTCTTTCTTGTTCTCTCGCTCAAAAGAAAGAAAGAAAGAAAGAAAGAAAGAAAGAAAGAAAGAAATCAAGACAGACAAAAACCAAAAAAAAACTCTGTACAACAGACAAAAATGAAGTCCATTTTGTGATAGTCAACTCCTCCTGGATCTGAGGCCTTCCCTGGAATGTGGTTCTGATTCCACTAGCATGTTTAGGAAAAGTAATATAAATAATGTATACATACGATGAAATAGTTATGTGTTTTGGCAAGACACATGCTAGAATCATTTGAGAAGAGGAAATATCAACTGAGATATTGCCTCCATGAGATTTACCTGTACTCAAGTCTGGCCCATTGTGGGTGGTGCCAACTCTGAGCAGGTGGTACTGGGGCACATAAAAGAGTAGGCTGTGCAAGCCACCAGGAGCAGGCCAAGAAGCAGCTTTCCTCCATGGCTTGGGTATCAGTTCATGTCTCTAAGTTCTACCCTAACTTCCCTCAGAGATGTGTGACCTCAGAGTTATAAAATTAAATAATCCCTTTCCTCTCCAATTTGCTTTCGATTGTGGCATTTTATCATGGCAATAAGAACCTTAAGATTTTATGGAAAGCAATAAAATTAATAATTAATAATAATTAAACATTCATAGAGCTAATTAAATTGTTATGAATGCAATAAAATCTAAAAAGTAATATAGTATTAGTTAATGAAAGCAACCATATCTATGGTTCATGTTTCTCCCTCTATAAAATACATATCTTTTGAAGACCACTTTTATAATTTTTAGTATTATTTCTTATTATTTTGATCTTTCATCTAGAAAAAAAAAGCAAAATTTATATTTGTGACAACCAATTGTTTATTTTATTCCAGATCTGAATTCCACAAATAAACTCTGATAAAATTGTCTAGATAGTTATCACTGGAAAGGAATATATAAATATAAAAACCATTCCTAAGGATATTAGTTTAGGGCTTAACCATTAGGAAGATCCGGTTATAAGACATTTACTTTTTAAAATTCTTTAAGTGACTGAAACACTCAAATGAAGACGGTCACTTGCTTGATTGACAACTGTCAGGCAGTTCCCAGAGAATACCTGTAATAAAGTCACATTTTCCTGGTAATTTATTTCAGGACCAGAGTTCATAGGATGGTGCAACCCAGATTCTCTCCTCAGGGAAACATTTCTGAAAACACCATCATAAACACACCCAGAAGCTCGTTCCTGTCAAGTTTACCATAAAGATTAAACATCACTGTTGTTCAGAGCGTTTTTGACCTTTCCAGTGACACTGGGAGGGATTTGTTCCCCAGCCAGAGACTCTGAAAAGAGACTCCATCCCAGTCCCAGGAACCATTGAAATAACAGCTACTGCTGAAACCAGGGGTGCTGCTCTGGGATAGGTTGTTTAGCCAAGACAAACCCCTGACGCCTTACAGTGGCTTCAGAGAAACTTCAGTCTGTCGTGAGAAATGCAGATGATCCTCACATCACCCTAGCTACTGAAATTCTGTATAATCCCACAGTGCCTCCTAATGACTATGTAGTTGTCCTGAAAGCAATTAGGGAGGATGTTCATCATTGCCCATATAGGGGGAAAAAAAAAGACAGGCCTAGTCTTCCTGAGAAGACTGAATGGCTAAGCAAAAAGATTTTGGTCAGCAGACCAACAGTCATGTGTATATGCGCTGGCTACATTAGCAGCCCTCCTCTTACTCTGATTGGATCACCCGTACTGCTGCTGAGGCTCCAGTAAAGCATCATTCCAGTTTTCCCTTACCTGCTATGGTCTTTATCACTAGAAGAGACAGATTAAGTCATAATATACACTCCTCGGGTCGTCAGAACCAGGCATGCACAACAACCGCAGTTTTAAAGCAACTCAAGAGTCACAAAGAGAAGCCAGGAAGAAAGAGGAAAGAGAACTGAGCCGAGAACAGCTGCAGACGTAGTCATAAGACAAGAGGTGACAGAGAGCTGAGGACACAGGAAGCAAAGAACTGAAAAGAGCCAAGACTGCAAAACAGTGGAGGGATGCAGAGGTCTGAGGCTGAGGGTGAACTCCAGGCCCACGCCGAAGAAGGGCTTCAGAGAACAGCCAAAAAAGTCTCTGCGGAAAAGCTCTTAAACTCTTAGTAGTATGTGGGTTCTAAAGTGCTCAGAAGAGAGCTTAATAGTACCCCTGGAGCATTTTGCTGATCTCGAAGCTGCCACACTTAGGTCTGCCTCAACACTCAAACTGCAGAGCTACCACAATACTAGGAAGCTGACATCCAAAGCTCAAGATGTAATATTAAGGGCCAATATGGCTGCCTAACTGGCACCAGAACAATGACAATACCAATCGACATGTCAACTTCAATGGGGAACTTTCATAACATTGTAGGGTAGAGACTCAAAGACCATTCATCAGGACCCATGTCTAAAGTGAGAATCTGTATTGAGCTTGCCAGTGACTTCCTGGATTGAAGCCCTTCTTCCAGAGTACCCTGGAATGTATTTTACAGGGAGCATGGAAAGTCAAATAACATGGAAAAACTAGATCCTGCTTAGCAGGAGGTAAAGCAAGCAAGTAGTTTAAGAGAAGCCAAAAATATACAGTTAGCTGGGGGCATTTTGACCCCAAGTTTCTAGAATAGGGCTGAGTACTTTCCCAAGTGACATTTTATAATGGGGATAGAAAAAGAGAGGTCAGATACGAGTTCAACCAAAGATGGCTCCAGCTGAGACAGGATGGAGGAACTTTTGCTCTGTCACAATAAGATACCTTTATGATACAGGTTGTGGAGCTCAGACTGTTAATGACTTCTGAGAGAGGAAATATTAATTTGCCCAATAGATATAGCCACTGATATGTTAGCTAATTCCAAGTAATCAGCCCTAAACAAAAATCATACAAATAGCATTAAATTGGCTTAGCAGGTTATATTTGTTTGTGTATGTTCCAATAATTTAAAAATAGAGAATTTGAGGAGTGGGAGGTCACAGAACGTGTTGGACAGGAGAGAGAGTAAGCATATAAATAATGCAAATACAGTACTCATGTTTGAAGATTATAAAAATTCTAAATGAACAAGAACTGTACAGTGCAATGACTTGAAGCTTTATTATCTTCACAGAAAATCCAGCTTCGGCTTTGTAAGGGGACCTGACTGAGGCTTGGGACTTTTACCATCCAGGTCACAAATCTGCAAAGGTAGAATCTGCTCACTAGTCTTCTTCCCCTTGTGATCCACTACACAATTACTATATGAAATGCATTTAGCTCAGAAATATTTTCCACAAAGCTTATCGACTGCTAATCAAGTCCTAAGTATATAAGCCTGTGAAATATATCATCATATGTAAGCCATAATGATATATATAAAGTTCTATAAAATATAGAACTTTTCTGAGAGTAGGGCTATCATCAATCTTACAAATCAGAACTTCTTCCAAAAGTCCTTAGATTTTTTTTCTAGAAAACAGAATCTAATAGAAATAAGGAATATATTCCCTCCTCGTTTATTTTATGGAGCAGAGCATCTGCCATCACGTGACAAACTGTGATTTGGGCTAGAGGTAATGCTTGTACAAATTACTTATGACATTAAGTGTTTATGGGAAGCAGAGGTTATAGGCCCTTAATGTTCAGGCAACCTACACATCTGTTCTCTTATCTGTGGCAACCATGAATAATCAATCAAGCAGGTGTGAATGCTGAAAGAAACCTCCTCTTTTACATACAGTTGTACCCTTGGAGATGTACTTGCTGAGCCGAGATGACAGTAAAATGAAAATGCTTTGCCTGCCACATCAATTGTCTTATTTTTTCCTTTCATCCTCAGAAAACATAATCCACTAACACACAAACACAGAGAGATGCCCAAATCCACAGATGCCCAAATCTCATATATCAAGATGGTATAGTATTTGTATATGATTGGCACCTCATCTTATAAACCTTTAAGTACCTATGGATTAATTACATAAATAATGCTGAATTATACATGCATGGCTGATAAGCTATATTTTTAGGTGATATTGACAAAAAACCTGTGCAAGTTCAGTGCAGATATAATTGTTTTAGAACAGGCATTATTCACCAGGGTTGCTTGTAGATGCCAAAGCTCTGGAGGTTTAAGTATTTTATGTCTAGGCCTATCTGAATTTGATTGCTAGTGTGATCGCACTCTTAATCAAAGCACTGATGCAAGATAAAGGTTTGCAAAGTACACTTGTCTTTCAGACCCTGAAGCCAAATCCCTGTGTTACAGGAAATAGACTGGAAGAGTGTTGGGGGAAGATTCTGATGGGAAACGGATGCCTGAGTAGCTATGTACACGGATGAAGCTCCTAGAAAATTGACAAAATGCAGAATTTGAATTAGATCTGAAGACAGCAACTAAAAATATCTTTTAAAATAAGGAAATAGGTAAACTCCTTCCAGGGGAATATTGAGGCAAGAGCTGGAAAGAAATTTCCTGGATTTTCTCAAAAGATTTACTGGCTCATTGTCACCTGTTGGGAAGAGAAGAATTAACGTTGTCTCTGGTGGCTGTGGCCCATTATGAATCCTATGAGATACTCTTCTTTTTCTCCAACCTGAGTTTGTTTACAACCAAGATATTTCAGGGGAATATGAACAAACAAACAAGCAAAGTGCTGATTCAGTATTCTAAATGTATTCAGTATATAGGTTGAAGAAACCAGTGAGCACAAGTTGAAAGCTAGGACATTTTTCGTTTTTTCCAAAATAAGTTCTGCTACAGTCATGTGACTTGTTGAAAGAATATCCTAGGGTTGCTGAAAAGGGAGCTTTTTGTGGTAAGTAGATAGTGGTGTATGACGTGAGGAGATCAACAACAGCAACCGGCTGCACTTAGAGATAAGGGGAATAAAGAAATCAAGGTACAAATCAAGTTCCAAATAGCAACATGGTAAGAATGGAAGACAGTGATCCTCTAGTGTTTTATTAAATGGATAAGGAGAACGAATATGAAACAAGAATCTAAGGCCCTATCTTTACTGACTTGTAGCTGAATGTTAGGGGCAGCTTCCCTATGGCAGGTTTTAAACGGATATGCTACATTGAAGCTCCTCCATCTGCTCTTTTTCTGTAGGAAGTGTTAAACAGCACCATCTTTCAGTAAGGTGATAGAAATATGTTTGATTAAGGATGTCTCAGAAGCAGTTGTGTTCCTTTTCACCAGTTGTCTCTGTTTGTAATCCTAGTTGGTCCATGACAGAGTCCAAAGTTAAATAAGACAATGTCCTCTGCAACCTCTGATGTATCTAACATGGCAAAATACCACTGACTGCTTCAGCCGACAAAGAATGCTCAGAACATCCAAAACTGACTGAGAAACTGACTATTACATCTTCAAGAATTCAGTTTCTGCCATTTACATCATTTTCTATAAAGCTTTATTGGTGCGTTTCAAGGAACATGCCTCAGAAGTTTATGAACACAAGTCATAAAATATACCCATTAAAATATCTAGAACTTCCAAGTGATTTTAGCATAACTGACTCCTGAGCCATGTGGCTATTAGCATCATTTCCTGTGACACCTAAGCAGTGATTTAAAAGGAGCAACCATGGCTTGTGATGTTGTCAATGGCTACTGAGCAATAAAAGAGCAACATTGTGCCCTGTGCCAATGTAAACGCTTTGTGTTTTCACTAATGTATGCAAGCCAATGCCAATTAAAACCAATTTTGCCATAGCCATGCTATAATTCACCTTAAAGACCAGCAAGAATTGCCAGTTTACTGGTCATTTAGTGACTATTCCCGTCATTGAAAATGTATGGCATATGGCTAAGGATTACTTTGTTAAGAAGAATGGGGAAACGTTTTTATAATAAAACTCAGTATTTATTGTACAAAAATCTACCTTAATATATTATCCACTACTCCCTGCATAACCAACAAGTGGTTCATATTGCAAGCATCCTATTAATATCTCCTCTACTAAAAGATGTTGTAATAAGTATAAGCTAATAGTGATGGTCCTCAAGATACTTTTGAAAACTGGTTTAAAAATCCTAATTTGATATTAACTTCATACACATTGATTGTGCTTATAGAAACGAAACACATAAAAATAGTTCTATTAAATTTTAAAAGCTAGAAGTCACAATTTCTAGTGGGGAAAATGTGCTACGGATAAGAAAACATGAAGAGTCTTGTAAGGTTGGTTATATAAAATTCACATATTTGAGGAACACGCTGCCTATGTCCCACCGAATAGTACACATCTGCATTGTTACAAAAGTGTTCCTTTTGCCTGTGTATAAAATATTATATATGTATCTCTGGGAAAATTATTGAATATTTTGGGGGGTATGCTTTTTGAAAATATTTACTTTAGATTTCAGGGGTGAAATTACAAGAAATAATTTGAGATTAACTTTATCTGATGAAGGCTTATCAGACAAATGACCAGTTACCAAAAATACCCTTCCCCTTCCCCTGGGAGAAAAGAAGCTAAATAAGATGAGAAGAGGTGTTTCTAACATACGTAGTCAGTACTGAGTCAGGAAAGTTTTAAGTTGGCAATGAGATTGGTTCCCTCTGGACTTATGCTGTAATAGGATTGCTGAAATGCATATCCTGTACTGCGTATCCTATATGCATGATCCGCATACCTTAAATCTCTTTGATGAAAATCAAACATGCATGTGGAGAGCCAGATAAAAGCAAATGCATACTTGACAGTTGCTGAGCATGGTGAGCAGAAGGTATTTATGCCACTGTTTTTACTACCTGGGAATGTGTTATTGCTAAGTAAATAGTGCAACTCATTAAAATGTATCCACATCTCATGTGTCACCTTTTCACCTCAAATCTGGAGTCATTCTAAATTCAGGA
Organism: Alexandromys fortis; assembly: GCF_014885135.2. Lineage (NCBI taxonomy): Eukaryota > Metazoa > Chordata > Mammalia > Rodentia > Cricetidae > Alexandromys > Alexandromys fortis. The sequence continues at coordinate 25,790,985 of NW_026067930.1, read as the reverse complement.
AGCATGACTTACATGCTAAGAAGTACATTTTTTAGTTGTTTCTATTCTAATATTAAAAGTTTCTTAGTGCTGTGCTAAAAATGGTTTTCTGAAAATAAATAGGTTGGAGGTGAAGAGATGGGCTGGACTTGGTGGTGCACTTCATCAATTCCAGAACTCCAGTGTTAGAGTCAAGTGGAACTGTGTGACTTCCAGGTCAGTTGAGTTACCAAGGCACAATCTCAAAACGGAAATAAGTAAAACAGTCAAATGTTTAGCCCTAGAGTATTGGTCAGCTTTCAATATCAAGATTTATGCCTTCCAACTTCAAAATATTTTAGGACTTCACTATCATGAACCACTTCAAGGTAAGTAGTGTGCACAGGCCTGTGAATTGTCCTCTCTCCGTCTGTCATCATCTATATCTGCCTAATTTAAAACATGTTTGCCTCCTTCTGAATCCCCATGCGAACTTTAAACTTCATTTTTAATTTGTATAAAAGTTGTAGATGTTTACATCACTTCCCCTTTATATACAATTGTCCAGAAACTAGAGGGACATTATCCATTATTTTGCAAATTGTGATTTCCTTGGCTTCTAGGCCTCATCCAGCTTCTCTCCATCATAACGTCTACCTGACCATCAGATTGCACTTTAAATATTACCTCCTTCATGATGTATTCACTGCCCTGTGTTTCTTCTAAATGACAGCTGAGTGCTCAATTTTATGCCCATACTTCAGAGGCTTAGATTTCTTTCAAACACAGACATTAATTATATCACTTGACTTATTATTTTATTTTTTTTCCCAAGAGAAGGAGACGAGTCTCTGGCAAGAGGAAAATCATATCTAGCAAACTATGCAACATACACAAATTAACTTATATCATGCATGGTCAAAAAGTCAACTGGAAGAAATTAGACCGACTGGCTCACATCTTTGATTCTTAGTCCTTGTTTCCAGTTAAAAATGTAAAGGATTGCCTATCTTACCTACAACATGGTACAGAGATTAAACACTTGAATTTCTAATCAGTCTTTTTCTTAGACAACAGGTTTAGGTTTTCCAGACTTAAATTTGTAAATTTGCAATGAAAATATTATAATCCTTAGATAGAGTTTATTCAATAGTAAAGTGATATTTGCACGGTTTTCAAAACCTACTAGTCACTTAAGCTAGCACCAAGAAAATATCCATGTGATAAAGTTATTATGCACTCATTGTGTGTGGTTTTATGTGTGTATTTCTGTGTGTGTGTGTGTGTGAGAGAGAGAGAGAGAGAGAGAGAGTTCTCACGTATGTGTGCTCTAGAGATTGAACCTAAATGCTTCATGCATGCTAGGCAATCACTCCAAGTGTATCCCAAGATTAATTCCTAAATGCAAATAAAGATCCTGATTTCAAATGCTAGTTTCGGCCTTCTTCGTCTTGGCCATGTTGTTCTATATGTCTTGAGTATATTGCAACAAAGCACTTGTCTAATATTTAATTTTGAGACCATATTAAACTTTTCTTGTTATAGACAGCCTGCTGAGGTATCATAGAGTCTTCTTTTCCCATAAGGATGCTGACTTCTCTCAATGATGCATCTTTTTTTTTCCAATTTAAGAAGTAATCCAATTGCTTTTATAGAGGTTCTCTGGCCAGATCTCTCGAGAGAGAGTCTTTGGGCTCCTCACCCACCGACTCCCACAATCTCACAGAATGTGATTTACCAACTACTCATCGCATAGTCAATAGCAGCAGGGCTTTCGTTTCCTAGGCTTTAAATAGATTCTTTTTCCAGCTGGGCTAAAGTCTCCCTTGGGAAGGTAAACATTTTCCATTATTACATCTAGTTGAGAAATGAGCAACTCTGTCCGGGACATTGAATTCGAATCACTGGTGCACTAAGGGATGGAATTTCTGACTGGGAAACTGGGGACTTGGCTCAAACGTCCTGTCATAAGGAACAAAGTTTTGCATTTGGTAGCGGTAGGAGTTTGTTTCTCAGAAAAGTCATTTATTTTCGAATCTAAAGCTTATCACACAAGTCTGCAATATGAGGAGCGAGCTGGTATTTGACATCGGTCTTTATGTGCAGGCCTCTATATTAGTTTTCGAGCTGTATCTTGTTATATCTTACAATCATGCAAAATAGTTGCTATTTTCTTCACTTTACGAGAAAACGTCATTTACCGATGGCCACACAACTGTTAAATGTCACACCTAGGTCTCAAACAGGCAGTCCTGAGGTTTATGCTCCCTCTGACAGAAAAGGCCTCCTTCTGCATATTACTATGTATGAGTAGGAGATTTATACAGGCTTACTAGATGTATCAATTTTTTAAATTACTTCAAAATCTAGCTCTACTTAATTAACTATAAACATTTTAAAAATAATAAGTCTAACAAATTATTTGACTGGATAACATTGCAGCTGATGAAAACCTAGAACACCTCCCTACTCCCTTTTTGAAAAAATCATTTTATCTGCTTTCTTCAGCATAGTCACTAGATGTCAGAATTTTAGAGATGCCAGCCCTCCAAAGAATCTCTATAAAGAGTTTCTAGCCAGAGAAATCCTTTAAAGGTAATTGAATTACATGTTGAATTGGAAAATATATACATACTCTCTCAGTCAGTGAGTTGTATCCCTAGCCCCTGAAGCACTTCTTTAAAAAAATAATATTTAAAATTAAATTAGGATTACATTACTACCCTTCCTTCCACTTCTTACAAATATGCAATCCGTTGAGTCCATGTTTGTTAGTTGGGCATATGGTTTCAGGGATGACCACCTTGCATTGCCTGGCAGAAGCTGATTTGTCCTCTCCCGGGCTGTTTTAATTCCCCGTATGTGTATGGTGTGTGCGTGTGTGCAGGTCATAAAACTCGAAATGGTATCTTGGGAGGTGAACAGCAAATCTTAAGACAGGAATAAAAGCTAGAAATATATATATATATATATATATATTACATAAATACACAAGGAGGGACTAGCAGCCAGAGGGAGCTAGGAAACATGGAAGAGTACAGTCTGGCAGTTGGATAAATAAGAACAAAATATAATGACACATATGAATGAGAATACAATATTGAGGCCCATTACCTTTTATTCTGACAGGATCCTCATCATAAGCATTTAGTAAACACAGGTCTAAATGCAGAAACAAAAATCCAAAATATTCAAGCATCTGAGAAATTCAGTCAGTTGAACACATTCCACTGATTTAAAAAGCAGCTCTCCAAGGCTAGAGAGATGGCTCAGTGGTTAAGAGCACTACCTGCTTTTCTAAAGGTTCTGAGTTCAATTCCCAGCAACCACATGGTGGTTTACAACCATCTGTAATGATCTGGTGCTCTCTTATGGCCTGCAGGCATTCAGGCAGGCATAATACTATACAATAAATAAATCTTAAAAAAAAAAGCTCTTCATTGTGCCCTAGAGCTTTTCTGCGAACTAACTCTAAAGTTAGAAAGCCCTTGAGCTTCTTTTTTCCCTTGGAGCTGGCTATCACTGCCATAAAGATATTTTCCATTCTTTCTGTGCCCCTCAAAAACCTTTGCAGTTTTACCTCAATGTAATATTATTATACAGGCCTGCCTGCGTCATAACTTACATCAAAGGAATCTTATTACTTTCCTTTCCACTAGGTATTACACTGTTCCCCCATATCAATAACATTATGTTGATTGGCCAGTTGAGCAAGAGATAGCAACCAGTTTTGACTTGTTGATAAAGCATATGCTCACTAGAGGATGGGAAACAAATTCAACCAAAATTCAAGGGTCTTCTTGCTCAGGGAAATTTCTGAGTCCAGAAGTATAGGATATTCAAAAATGTGCCCAGATCCCCTATAAGCAAGAGGCACAATGCTTATTGAGCCTATTTAGGTTTTGAAGGCATCAAATACTGACTTAGGTATGCTGCCTAGGCCCATATACCAAGCGATTCAGAATGTTTTGAATGGAGTCTTGAACTAGAAAGGACTCTTGAGCAGGTCCATGCTGCTGTTCAGGTTGCTCTACCACCTGGACTATACAATCCAGTAGACCCTATGGTACTTGAGGAGTTACTGATAAAGAATTATGCTGTTTATTGCCTTTCCCACACCCCTATAGATGAATTACAGTGGAAAGCTTTAGTATTCAGAGGCAGGGGCTTACTATCTCCTTTTGAGAGTTAATTATTTTGAGAGGCAACTATTCTCCTTTTGAAGATAGAACTTGGCCACTTATTGAGCCTTAGTGTGAACTGAACATTTGACAATGGACTACCAATTTACCATTTGAACAGAGTTACTCCATATGATCTCAGTATTCATTAACTGACCCACCCAGCCAGAAAATTGGATGCACACAGCAGCAATCTATTATCAAATGAAAGTGATATGTGTACAATTGCCCAGAGCATGTCATGAGTGCCCAAGTGAGTTACACTAAGAAGCATCCCAAATTCCTATCATTCTTACTCCTATTAAAATGTCTTCTGTTCCCAAGCAGCTACGTCTATTGCATTATGGGATGTGCACTATGATAGTGTGTAAGAGAAGGCAAATGCCTGGCTTACAGCTGGTTCTTTATACTATGCAGACAACACAGATAAGTGGACAGCTGCAGCCTTTTAGATCCCTTCTGGCACAACTTCTAAGGACACTGAGGATCCTTCCTTGCAATAGGTGTGGATTTTAGGGAGAACTCATAGCCTTAAGTTTTGGTTGGAAGGAAAAGTGGCCACATGTACTATTCTTTACTGGCTCATAGGCTGTAGACAGGAGTTTAGATGGCTGATCAGGGACACTGAAGTAGTATGATTAGAAAATTGGTGAGAAAAACATCTGGATAAGAAGTATGTATCTAGATCTCTCTGAATGGAGAGGAGAAGCTTTTATTTCGTGTAACTTCTAATTTTAGAAGAAGAAGAAGAATTTGATAATGAAGTATATAGGATGACCCAATTTATGAACAGTCATCCTCTATCTCCAGCTAGAATGCCATATAGGAATAGGGGTTATGTGCTCATTTGTCTAAAGCTAATTTATATACGGCTATGTCTAAGTACCAAATCTCCCAGAAGCAGTGACTGACCCTAAGCCCGGATATGGTAGACTTCCTTTTGGTGAAGAGCCATGACTTGATGATTGGTTGATTATATTGAACCACTTGTAGAGGGGGCATCACTTTGTTTTCACTGGAATATATACTTATTTGGTTATGCTTTTGACATTCCACTAAATAATTTTTATGTCAAGTTTATCATTACAGAGTATCTTATCCACTATTGTGGCATTTGTCACAGCATTGATTCTAACCAGAAAAGGCAGTTAAAGAACAGCAGGAGTCGCTCATGCTTATGGAATTCACTCATTGTACCATGTCTCTTAGTATACTGAAACAGTTTGCTTGCTAGAATGATGGAATGACATTTAAAAGAAACTGCTAAAGCACCTTATTGGCTGGGGCAGGGTTCTCGAGAAGGCTGTATATGCTTTGAATCAGCATCCAATATATGGTACTATTTCTTCTATAGCCAAGTAACTCACTAAGAAAAAAAATCTTTGCATTTCCCAAAGCCCTGTGTGCTCTTCAAGCCTAGAAGTTCTCATGCCAGAAATAAAAAAAAAATGCTTCTACCAAAAAGGTACAACAAAAATCCCATTGAGTTGCAAGTTAAGACTTCTTCTTGGACAATTTCGAGCCCAAGGCCCTTGAGCTTACTGAAATAAAAGTGAGTAACAGTGATTATGTTTTAAAAATAACATACATTCCTAGTGAGAAATCATTCCACAAACTTACAGATTAATATAGGAGAAACTATCTTCTGAGGGAAAGAAATCACCCCCCTGACAATTAAGGAAAGTCACGTGATTCCAGGAGTGAGGCAGATGTGTTCCTGCATAGAGGCCCAGAGAGGCCATTGCATGAAACTGAGAAGGCGAAGTCTAGATTGCATTGGAGACCACAAGATATTGGAGATGCCAGAGTTGTGGGATACTTACTGAGGAAAACTACAAACTGTGTGTGGAAGGAGCTCAAGAGAAATTAGTATGTTGCAATCAACAAAAATGAATGGATTTGGAGATCTGAAGAGTGCCTTGACATCAGGCATGGAAATGCCCAGCTGTGTCTTGGACTTGCTTTGCTCTAGCGTGTACTCACTATGATTCCTTCCCTCCATTTCAGTATGGTAATATATATGCTGTGTCATTGTATCTTGGAAATATGTGATCTATTCTTTTAATTTTTATTTGACAAGGTATTACAGTTAGGAGATTACATGAGCCTTAGGAGAAACTTTGAACCTTGGACATTTAAACAGGGATTATACTGTGATAGATTATGTAGACTTTTGAAGTTTGAAAATGCATTTTAAAATTATGATATAGCTATAAAATATGATATGGGAGAGAAGGGGTAGAATGTAGTAGTTTAGATGACCTCCACAGGCACACAGTGAGTGGTAGCGTTTCAGAGAATTAGGACATGTAGACTTGTTGGGGTAGGTGTGGCCTTATTGGAGGTAGTATGTCACTAGGGATGGGCTTTGAGGTTTCAGAAGCTCAAGACAGGCCCAGTGAGTGGTTTACTCTCTCTTTCTGCTGCCTGCAGATCCAGGTGTAGAACTCTTAGCTCCTCTCCTACATAATGTCTACCTGTGTGCCGCCATGCTTCCCACGATGATGATAATGGACTATACCTCTGAACAGGTATAGCCAGACCCACTTAATTTATCAGAGTTGTTGTAACCATGGCAACTCTTTACAGCAATATAAAATCCTAACTAATTCAGGTGGGATCTGAAGTATTACATGATAGAATCATCACAACGTGGCTAGGATGAGGCAAACCAGATGCTTGCTAATCAACAGATTAGACACCTCCATAACAATTGTTTTTCAACTATCAAGCAGCATGCCAGCTGTTTGCACTAGAAAATGGGAGCCTACCATCTTAGAATCTAAGCAGTAGTGGAGAGGGTACCTAAAATGCCCTTCCCCTTTAATCATATTGATGACCACCAATATTGTCATCATAGAACCTTCATCCAGTAACTGATGGAGGCAGATGCAGAGAACCACATCTATGAACTGGGCTAAACTCTGGAGTCCAGCCTTCAAGAGGTAGGAGTGATAATATGAGCAAAGGGGTCAAGATCATGATGGGAAAACCCACAGAAGCAACTGACCAGAACTAGTTGGAGCTCACTGATTCCAGACTGACAGCTGGGGAACCTTGCATAAGACCAAACTAGGACCTCTGAATGTGGGAGACAACTGTGTGGCTTGTGTAGTTAGTGGGGCCACTATCAGTGGAACCAGTATTTATCCCCAGTGCATGAATTTGCTCTTTTGAACCCATTTCCTATGCAGGGACATCTTACTCAGTCTAGATACAGGAGAGAGGGGCTTGTCCCTGCCTCAAGTGATGTGACAGACTTTGAAGGCTCCCCATGGGAGGCCTCACCCTCTATGAGGAGTGTATGGGAGGTAGGGTGGGAAGAAGATAGGTGAAGTAGGAGAATGGGAGGGAGAGGGAACTGAGACTGATATGTAAAATAAGATTATTTTTAAAATAAAATTTTAAAAAAGAAAGTAGAGGCCTAAAAGTTGGAGCTCCAGGGTAACAAGGAGAGATGTTTAGGACCCTATTGCCAAGTTCTCTCAGAAGATTTCCAAGGTCACAAGGACTTCTTCATATTATAGAGAGAAGACTCATAAAGCCCAAGACCAGGGATAGTATCCAGTGTGGGGGTTCAGAAGTTTGTGTAATTTAAAGGCTGCCCAAAGGGGTGATGGCTTTACTTGGAGCTTGTAGATCTTCTGTGTAAAGCTGTCAGGTAATGTTTGAGACATTCTGGAGATCAGATCCTCATAAGACTTAAGGTCTTTTCAAACCTCTGAGCTATCCTACTTCCTACTAGATCAAGCATCTGTTGAGGGTGGAGCTGCTGCCTGAGGCAGGCAATTTGATAAACTGTGAAGCCTCCAATCTATGCTATCTGCTGGTGCTTCCTGTTTCCAGCTCAGAAAACACTATTAAATTCAGGTAAGGAAAAATCATTCCAGAGATGTCTCTATTAGACTATAGTGTAGCACAAATGATATTTATACCCAGAGATATAAATTGGGGTTCAACCCAAAAACCAGAAAAGTAAAGCAGCCAAGCCACTAGAGAAGTCTAACCTCTACCAAAGCTGGGCGACCACAAAGTAAGCGTCTCTCTCCTCTCATTTTATATTCCCTCTAGTGTTGGGATTAAGGGTGTAAAACTCCCCAGTACTGGGATTAAAGATAAGGCACCACCACCTGAATTTGTTTCTGCATCAATCTTGTGTAGCCCACGGTGGTCTTGAACTGGCAGAGATCCATCTGCCTCTGTCTTCTAAATCCTGGGAGTAAAGATGTGTGTCACCATTACCTGACTTCCAGTGGTTTTAGCATTGCCTTTAGTCTTCAGGCAAGATTTATATATCAAAATACAAATAATATACCAGGACACTAAATGTTTCAATATACTAGGGAAAGTAGCCCAGAAGTGTGTCTCCAAGTCACCTCATTGACATAGCTAAGCAGCCTACTTTAAGAGTATTTGGGTCTTCACAGTTCCTTGTTTGTCCAAATATTTTGTACCACTCACAGTCATTAAGTCTTGAACTTTGGAACAGCTACTGAGTTGTCACCAGTCGAAATAGTTCTTCCATCAGAGAAGAGCTTGTCTTGTGTAGGTAGAAATAGTTCATCAATGTTTGTGATTTAAAAAGGCCTCACACAAACAATTTTAAGGCTGTACCTTTAGGGGCGAGGTCAATCAATGCCAATGTTTCTGCTAGTTGTTTCAGGGCATCTTTAGTCCTCAGAGTGGCTGGTTTTGTCAGAATGACAGTCTCATTAGTGTTAAACTGTTAATGCTACAGCTCATTTTGAGCAGCAAGAGAAGGTATAAAAAGTGCTAATTAGACTTATTTCAAATACCCTAAACCCAACAGTTCTGCTTATTTACATGAAAATGAGCTTCAAAATTGTTTACAATATAAACTTTCAGAACTTATTATAACACTGACAGTGATTTTCACATTTTAAGAGCACTTTAACGGTGCTTAAAATTTGCCTGCTTGCCTGCTGTCCCAGTCTTGAGAGATGGGTTTGTATTGTATGACAAACATTCCCTGGGGAAATGCAACACAGACACACACACACACAAACACACACACATACACACACACATACATATACACACACATGCACACACATACACACACACATACACACACACACACACATACACACACCACACACACCTTTTCCCATGGATAGGGAGTAGACAACAAAGTAAAATCACCACCAAATTACAACTTGGTGAACCAATGAGTTTTATGGAAATTACTTAAAGGAATTTGGGTGAGAGATTACTTCTAGGAGCAGAAATTACTCAAGCACAGCTACATCACCAAAGTCCACCTCAGCATTGGTGGCAGCTCACAAATGTGAACATGGAGTACACTCCACAGCCTGCAGGTTAGAGAACATCCTTTTCCGTCTGCTCAGCTGGTCTGCTCTCTTCCAGGCAGCTCAACTGGTTTAGTTTCCCCCAGGCAGTTTGGAGGATCTCATCTTCTTCTAGGTGTCTGGACATACCTGAGACTCTTCTTTGCAATTTGGCTTATCTGAGACTGACTCTCAGTACTCTTTACTATCTACAAACTCTTAAGGAAGAAAGGGGTTAGGGAATCTGCTCAGTTTCAGAGGCTTCCTAGAGCTATTTTGAATTGTTTATTTTCTGTGTTGATGAGCCTCCTAACAGGATGTGTTAACCCCAAATATTTGGTTGTCATTTTGTAAGCAGAGACTGCTTTTTCATTCCTGGCCACCCAGACCCAAATAATCACACAGAAACTATATTAATTACAACACTGCTTGACCTATTAGCTCAGTATTCTTATTAGCTAGCTCTTATATCTTAAAATAACCCATTTCTATTATTCTGTATATTGCCACGAGGCTGTGGCTTACCAGGTAAGATTCCAGCAACCATCTCCTTTGACACCTACATTGTGACTCTTGGACTCTACCTACTCTCTATATGTGTATCTTTTCTAGTTTGGCTATATTCTGCCCTGCCATAGGCCAAAGCAGCTTTATTCTTTAACCAATGAAAGCAACACATATACAGAGGACAACCTTATCAGTCATGTGCTATCTATTTTGTTCTAGTCATCTACATGACCCACTCATTTATATTATTTGCATATCCCATATAAGAGCAAATGTTACCAAATCATCCTAGATGAATTTTGAGATATTTGGATGCCATGGGATAATCAGGATAAGAATAACTTAGCACACAACAAAAACCTGAACAATGTGAGTAAAATTATTAAATTCCAGTTGTTAAGGCCATTTTGCATCTTTAAACATGAAGTTTTGAGACAGGAGTTGTTGGCAAAATGTGTCCTAAATTCAAATTGTCTCCTGCAGTGTTGCTATTCTGGGTGCTTTCAAAATCTAATTAAATTAAAGAAACATTTGGAAATTGCCTAAAGAACTTGCACAAGCAGTTTTTACAAAAACAAGAAGAAGTAAATAGCTATTTTAATGGGAAAAACATCCAGCCATGAAGTCAATTTTTCCTGTTTTTGACGAAAGTAAGAAAGTATTGGCTGGGATCTGTTCACAACACAACAAGCAGAATGGCCTCAATGTCTGATTGAATTCACTGAAACATTTCCATTTTAATGGGAGGAAAAGAGGTATCTGTGATGTGTTGTATTCTGTTTCTCTTCTGATCTGCTCTTACACACTAATTCAGAGGAGTTAAAGACAAACATGAGTAGAGACCTTTGGGGCCAAATCAGAGCTGCATTCGAAACAAAGAAGCCGTATTTACGTATCTGAGGAATGGTATCGGTGTTTTTTTCTTCTGTTTTTGGTTATCAGATATAATATAGAATTTTACATTGAGGGTTAAAATCTTTGTCTATACAGAGAGATAATATACTTTAAAATACTGATTCCATGATGGCTTAACAACATTGAGGTTAGTATGTTTAGTGAGAAGACGACTGAATGGGCAGTGAAAAGAGTAAAGAAGAGAAAAATAGTGTCCAGTGATTATATATATAACGAAAGACTAACATATAGATTCATCACATCTGAAACCTGGATGGATATGGCTGACGAGGAAAAGTTGATTGGTTCTTTAAAGGCTAGGTTCTTGTTGATTCTTGCCATAAAAATTTTGAAAAGAAATAACAGCCACAAATTTTTGCAGAATTATTGGTTTGTTATTTTTTTGGCATGACTTAAAATACCCTCTTTGACAGCAAGCAATCCGTAACTTAAAATGGATAAAATGGTGAGCACAGCAGTCTACTGCACCACAGTTGCCCAGAGGAAGTCAGGTTCTGGCTCTGAAGTTTTCTTCTTTTCTCTGCTTTCCCTAGCAATGGTTGTGTGAAGGCTGAGGAAATTACAGCCATTCCAGAGGGAAAAGGGTGGGTTGGCAGGGTGGGATTGATGGACGGCGGTGTTTCTTGATGCCCTCCCAAACTTCCTTTTGCATGGAACTGACAGAATTGGGTAAAACACTTGATCATGAGCACACGTTGAAAGAACAGTGATTTTCTGCACCTTCTCCACACACCACAACTCTCGGTCTTCCATTTATTTTTCAGAGGACTTAACCTCAATCCCAACTCATATGACTCTTTTTTCTATTGACTTTTATTGAGCTCTACATTTTTCTCTGCTCCCCTCCCTGCCTTTCCCCTCCCTTTCAACCCTTCCCCAAAGTCCCCATGCTCCCAATTTACTCAGGAGATCTTGTCTTTTTCTACATGACTCTTTGTGCAGCCCAGGCAGGCCTCATACTCTCAAAATCCTCTGGCCTCAGCCCACAAATGCTGCAAGAAATTAAGGCTATGTTGGTTCATTTGTTCATCAGAATAATTCTCTGGGTTTAGAAACAAAGAACTCTACTTCCTTAGTCACACAAGAGAGAAATTAAATTTGAGCAGGAAAAGGAACTAAACTATAAAAGATGTGTAAGGCAGATAATCAGTCTGGGAAAACCTGATTAATGGCCCTTCTGAGGCCTGAACAAAAGTCTCTGAAAAAACAGGAAGTAGAGAACAAAACTACATGGTGGATTGTTATGGCTAGAGTCAGTTTCAACTTCTTCAGGGCTTTCACTGCGGGAGAAGCAGGCCTGAAGCACTATCACATTCATCTAGGAAACATTCCAACTATTTAGGTTTTGAAACCTCTCTACCCTCCTTTGCCTGCTTCATGTATATACAACACACGGAATTCTGGTTCTAAAAAAAGGATGGATTTTTTTGAAAGTAACGACCCTAGTAGAGGGCAGAGAGAAAGGTGTGATAAGGAAATGATATACGATCTTATGTCTAGCAGGATTTAGGCTCCTTTTGGTTTTCTTCCCTGATTCCCTACCTAGTTACTGCACTTAGCCTGAATTCTTCTCTCAGGACCACATGAACCTAGAGTTAGTTCTGCATCTCAGGTGAGAGGATAGTTGAGACTGTCCCAAAACTGCACCAACTAAAAGTTAGGTTAACAATCAATGATGCTCATCTTTGAAATACCTCAGTGTTCTACCTGTTTTTGGCCTACCTTTGCTTTTACTAAAAGTCTTTACTGTTTTGAGGGAGTTGGTATTATTTTCCAGCTCTATTTATTATTTCTTTTACTATTACAATTACCATGAGAAAATAGGAATCAAGATACAAAGGGAGCAAACTGTAAAGGGTCAGAGAGCTAATAGGAGTTTTCTGATCTTCCTGAGTTGCTGTGATAATTTACACCATGCTGTTGTCGAATGTTTTCCTGGACTGTATTAAGTAGAAAAATTATCATTGTTTCCATTTCTTATTTTTGAATCAAGCATTTTTCAGATGAATAGCACTAATAACAGACTATTATCACTTCCCTTTGTGTGACAACAAACATATTAAATTCAAAATAAATTCATATTTATTGAGTAAGGGCATTGATTTCCTAATATCTATATTTAATATTGACACCTGCACTGGTATTTATTTTAATTTTATGTATTTCATTAGTGAAAGAATATCTAAACTTATTACAAATGTTGCAAAGGAATTATAAACTCTAATATCTATGGCCTGTTCTGAAATAGTTGTTTTACATCTGTACAAAAGAATTGAAAGCATATGTAAGCTGAGGATTTCTTTCCTCATGATGAACCACAACTTGTTCCAGCATGTAATTGGAATATGCACAAAGACACACGCTTGGACTAACTAGTGCTTGCAGAGGAAATACATTATGACAGAATCTGTCAGACCAGGATTCCTGCTAACGGAAAGATGAAAAGAGGTACTAGAAAGGTAGAAAATGCTGTGCATATACCAGGCAAGAAAGCTGTTTTGGTTTTTTTTTTTTTTTTCTGCTAGGAGGAATGTGAGAAAACACATCACCTGTGTCACGTGCACTGGGTTCTTAAAAGAGTGGGACTCCAAGGCGGCAGACTGAAACTGCGGAAGCACCGCGGCGAATCTGATTTCACTCACCGTTCGTTTGCTAGCAGCGATTGTTTGGGAGAAATATCCAGCATTACCTTTTCTCAAGACCCCCAACCTGCTCTGTGGAGGTTTCAAAGTGATAAACATATGTGCTAACTGCTAGTGTTTGAACAGAAAAGACATAAACCTACTGACCCTCTAAATCAGTGGTTCTCAATCTTCCTGATGCTGTGACCCTTTAATACAAACTGTTCATGTGTGGTAATCCCAACAATAAAATTATTTTCATTGCTGCTTCATAACTGTAATTTTGCTACTGTGATGAACTGTAACGTAAGTGTCTGAAATGCAAGGTCTCTGGCATGTGACTCCTATGAAAGGCTGTAACCCAAGAGGGACTGCAAGTCAAATTTGAGAACCACTGTGCTAAACATTTCATGATTTTAAAGTCTACTCCTTAATTTCAGGATATTTTATCATACATCAATGCAGTACTTAAAAAAGTATGTAGATGATTCAGACTATGAAGTTTGCATTTCAATTAAACATATGTAATTCTTTTCTGTTTCTTTTAAAATCAATGGTAAACATGTTTATAATTTTACTTAGCCACACATCTAGTTATTTTGTGGAATATTATTTTAACTCCAAAAATGTGTTGTATTTGTTTTTGGTGTGGAATACTACTTGAACTGTGTAAAAATGTGCTACATTTTTGTGCTGTATTTGTTTAATTATGTAAAAAAAATGTGTTGCATTTATTTCACTTTGCCTGCGTAAGGCACCTTATTGGTTTAATAAAAAGCTGAGTGGCCAATAGGTAGACAGAAGAAGGATAAGGCTGGGCTTGTGGGTAGAAAGAATATGCAGGAGGAGAAATCTAGGCTTGAGAGAGAAAAAGGAGAACAGAGAGAATGAGGGAGTAGAGAAGGAAACACCAAGGGCCAGGAGCTAGGCAACTGTCTGGCAAACATAAAAGAACAGTGAAAATAAGATACAGGGAGAGAGAGAGAGAGAGAGAGAGAGAGAGAGAGAGAGAGAGAGAGAGAGAGAGAGAGAAAGGAAAGAGTTAAAAATCCATGAGGCAAAACATAGAAAAAGAGGAACAGATTGAAATAACAGTTAAGCGAAGTCCAAGCATGCAAAACTAACGATAAACTTCCATGTCATGATTTGGGAGTTGGTTGGTGGCCCCCAAAAGGAAAGCCTAGTACATAGTTAGATTGTACTTCAGTACAGTCTCCTGATAGAATAAACTCTTTAAGCTACTGATGCTACAGTCAAATAAATCTTCACCATGACCAGAAACCTGCAGTATTTCTGGTGGGGTATTTTAAAAGGTACCTGAAAATATACCAACTTCAGTTTTCTCAAAAGATGTAAAAGGTAAATATACATTTACAATTTTCTCCTTGTATAATGTATTATTATATTGGAATACTTGAATTTAAAAATTTGAAATCTGGGGCTGCTGAGATGGCTCAGCAATTAAGAGCTCACATTACTCTTGCAAAGAACCTGAGTTTAGTTCCCACCACCCATGTGAAACAGCTCACAGTCTCCTATAATGGCAGCTCTTCTGCCCTCTGTACATTCACATAGATTTAAATTTAAATCTAAAAAATCTTAAATGATAAATAAGATTTCAATCCCAAATTGAAAACCTTTTATCAGAAATGTCTACAGAACTTGTATCTCACTCAGAAGTTCTAGATTAACCCAGTGTTTGCACATAAATGCTATCATAATAAGGAGTTGTACAAGTTGTTTGTAAATGGCTTCATGTTTTCAGTACTAATGTGAATGCTGGACTTACTCTAGGAAATATACTACAAAAATGTTCATCAGTTTGCAGTTCCTTGCTTTTAGAAAGAGTAATACGTTGAAAGCACATAAGGCTCCTTGATCTTTAGATTAAAACATCTTCAAGACAGTTTCCAAATTCCTCAACTCAAATGCACTATGAAACCTAGAATTTTGCCATAGTAACAGTATGTTTAGAAGCCTGTAAAACATTAGAAAATTGTGTTTTACTCAAAAATGACTTTACATATCAATAATTTATTATTTTTATAAAGCAAACTATATGATTCACTATAAATGATATACTTTTCTACATGAGTGAAAAGTTAGAAGAGACATAATTCTTGTAATGAAACGCGCATACAGAAGAACAAATGCTTCCTTTTGTGTTAATAGTCTCAATAATTAAAACATGGTATTTGTCTCTATTGCTATAAAAATTATTTTTGGAAATATTTGTTTATAATTTGCCAGCAATGCATAACCCTCTTGGTAAACTTCTGTTGTCAGGGTGGTTTCCATCTTATTTAAATAGTGGTTCAATGTATTCTCCCTCACCAAATCCTTCTTGACCTTGGCAACTTGGAGGAATTAATTGAGAGTATTGAGGAAGGAATAGCTATTGAGGAAGGAACTCTGTAAGAGTTCTTGTAATTTCACATGGGTCTCTTCTCCCTCAAGGTTCGTTGGCCACCAGCCCAAGAGGGCAAAGGGAGCATAAGCGGGCAGCAGGGTTTAGAAGTCCATGAGCATGATGGAAAGATCTTCCAGGAGTCAGCTTCAGAGAGACAGATCATTTTATTGCTCCAGGGATAAAGTATATAAAGGTTCTTAAGTTTATGGACAGGAGAACTGCACTGATCATGACACGGTATCTATAAATATCAGGAGGGAAGAAAGAGCAGGGTTTATGTGCTGAGTCACACAGCCTTTTCAGGGAGCTGTACAGAGTCCTCTTTAAAATAAGGCCAAGCATCTGAGCTTAAAGACACTCTCCAAATAAGGTTAGGAAGAGAAGGGGAGTCCTACTGAAAAAGGGGACTCCTCCGTTTTGTACCTACATCAGAGAGTTATCTGTACATGGTGAGCTGCAACCTTAAATGCAGGGTTCTCCAACAATTTCAAAATTTACTGTTTTAAAACAATCTTCTTAGAATTTCATGCAAGAGAGCTAGTTTGGATTACTGGAGCATAAAGGGGAGAGAAAGAGAGGAACCTAAACAGGGAACCCCCAGTGACACATGTGGGTCATTGAGTTTAATTATATCTAAAGTAGAATGACCTGGTAACCACTATGGCATAATGAATTAAGCTGAGGTCACTTTGTGAGTCCAAATAAGGTGGTTCTTTTGAAGGGCACACAGCAAATAAATGGCTCTTAAAATCCATCATGTTTTGAAGTTATCAATAGATGATAGAAATTAACACACACATGCACACACAAATACACACACACTATTTTCAGTGTATTAATCTCCTCCATTGCATCTACAACTAGGAATTGTTCACAATTGCTCTGTTGTATTCCTAGCATCTATGCGTTTATAAATCTTCAACAGGCTTCTTCCCAAATGTAAGATGTTTCTGCATATATATCATTTTATTGTATTTATTCAAACTTCCCTAGGAAGGTAAGTTTGACTATTATATCTCGCACCTACCTGATGAAGAAAGGTTTCAAGATCTCCATAAGCCAGGCAATGAATAGGAGGAGTTGAAACACAGTTTCTGTGCTCTATGGAACTCGGAGATAACCTCAATAATTTATGATGACAGGTTTTTTTTTTTTAGTGAAGCATGACCAAGGTAAGAACATTTAGATATATAGTTCCCTAGGGTAACATTAACAATTAATCTAAACTAGCCTTTTCTGCTATCTAATTTTTCCAGACACAGTAGTATTACCACAACAGAGTTATTCTATCATTCTGTATTCCCCACATCTGTAGACTGGAAGTGACCTCACATGGGTAAGGCGACAAAAAATATCAATGTTTACATAAAAACAACTGTTCCAATTTTTACTTCATATTTCCTATTTTAGAGAAGAATTGCATTTAATGAATATCTAGCATTCTGGCCCTATTTCTAAAATTCACATTTCCCCTCAAGCTGCTTGAAGAAATGTTTTCCTTTTGCTTACTTAAGAATCCTTGCATTTTCTATATCAAAATTTCTAGAAAAAAATGTGTGACAAAGGAACTATTAAAGTAAAATGAGTGCTAGCAGAGAATTTGGAATCCAGGTAAGTGCTGAAGTAGCAAAACTAACTGAAAATAGTGACTAGAAGTGGGAAGTTTATTCTGAGACACTTAAGAAGAAAGGTTTTTCTGTATATATTTCTACAATATTTATTTTTAAAATATAAATGGCTATTTAAGATTGTAATAACTTGAAAATGGAGAGGTTCCTCAGTGGTTAGAAGCACTGGTTGTTTTTCCAAAGAATTTGGTTTAGGTATCCAGCACTCATATTTGATTCACAACCATCTGTAAGTTGAATTCCAAATGACCCAACATCCTCTTCTGGCTTCTGTGCTACAAAAACATACATGCAGGCAGAGCAGTCATATGCATAAAATAAAAACAGCAAGAGTTACCATAATGTGAAGATTATTTTAGAATAAAACAAGATAGAGTTGTAACTATATATTTTACTAGAAATGAAAAGTTCTAAGATATTGGGCTCACATTAATGTTAACCACATTGGTGAAACAGTTCATGCTAATAACATTTTTCCAAGACCCTGACTTTAAAATTTTAGATTGAAAAGCAATCTTTCTAAAGATAGCACAAAGTTATCAAAACACAAAGGATAACTCCATTGTGGTATTAAGAAAAATGAAATACTATTGGGGAAAGTCAAAATGAAAAAAATGAATGAAGCATATCTTATTTCTTCTTAGAAATGCACCTTCTAAGATTTGGAATACGTGGATTTTAAAATAAAAAGTAGCAAGCTCAAAAATCATGTCTATTGTAATGATTTTTCGTAAAACTTTATATTTCTTTTGGAAAATTTAATCCAGTAAAAGAGGAACGGAGCCTTGGAGAACTGAATGGTATTGTCCCTGATCAGGAAAAGGTTTGAGAATGGATTCTCTCATTTCTTTAAAAATAAAATTCCAAGTATAAGAGATATTTTGACTGTGTGTGTGTGTGTGTGTGTGTATTCTTCTTTTGTTTCTGTTGCTATGAAAAACACCATGGTCAAAAGAAGTTTGTAGAGGAAAGGGCCCATTACCTAGACCAGAACCACCTGTTCAAGGAGGACACTACCTCCCATGGGATTACTGTCCTATGCCAATCATTAATCGATAAAATGCCCACATAGTCATGCCTAGAGGTGAATCTAATAAAGGTCATTCTTCAGCTGAGGTTCCCTTTTCCCAGGTGACTATAGTTTTAGTGACTTAACTATCAAGTCCAGCAGCCAGTCTGAGATATAATCTTGTTTTCTTCTTGAATAGCATCTATGTGTTGACCATCAGAAAATATTTTGCGGCGCGACTCCGCCAGCAGAGAAGATGCCACAACAGGATTCTTCTTGGAACGCACTTTATTGGAGCACAGAAGAATGAAGTTCAGATAGAGGCGAAAAGACCACGAACCCGCACGGGGGAATATAGACAGCGCCTGGCCCGCCTATGATGTGTCATTGCTTGATTGGCTCAGACCACACTGAGGTGATTGTGTGAGCAAGTCGTGTGTTTCTGTGTGATTATTTCAAGGCTGAGAAGCTGGAAACCAACGAGCGGCCTCAACCAACAAAACACCAGGACCAAAGGAAGCTGGAAAAAGAAAATATCTTTTTAACCTCATAGATTACAGTCCATCATCAAGTGAAGTCAAGGCAAGAGCCTAATGAAAGAACCTGGGAGCAAAAAACAGAAGCAGAGGTCACAGAGGAATAGTGTTCTCTGGGTTTGTTTTTCATGACTCGCTCTGCTTGCTTTTTTATTCAACCCTGGTGGAAGCCCCAAGAAAAAAGTCAAGGGACCTGTTGTCAAGGTGCTGCCTAAATTGCAATAGAGACCCAGAATATCAGAGATGCCAGGCCTGTGCCTCAGTTTCTCATCAAAGTCCACGGTAGGTTGCGTCATCCCATGTCAATCACTAATCATAAAAAGTCTCACAGACATAGACATGCTTGCAATCCAGACTAATGAAGACATGTCCTCAATTTATATTCTTTTATGCCAGATGACTCTTGTTTGAATCAAATTGATAAAAAGCTAGCCAGTACAAACATAACCTCAATATTGCAAAGACCATTGATGAGTTGTGGTATCTGTAAAAGCAATTATGTCTAGAGTTCATAGGATAAAGTACAAAATAAAGTCTTTTGATAAAACGTTGCATCCATGATGTAAGAGAGTAGAACTAGATGTGTTGATCTGAATTTGACCTGTTGCCATGTAAGTGAATCTATACCAGGGCATATATGACAGTGTTCCTCAGGTAGAGATTCCTGCATTTACCTAGAAGTATAGGTAATGTTCTGAGAAAGTTGAGTTTTTAAGGTTTTGTTGAGGGGAAAGGATGTGTTGCTAGGACTGGGTTTAAGGGTTTTATTTTGAGAAAGAATGTGGTGCCAGGACTCAAGGTGGCTGCTAATAGTGTGTTGGGGCCAAGACAGGAAATGCTGGAAATATATCCCTAACTGTGTGTTAGAGCATCTGCAACACTTCCGAAGGAACTCGGGAAGAACAAGAGTTTATGACACTGGAGGAACCCTAATTATAGCCACCTACTGGGATTTTTTCATTTTCTGTAGCTCGAATGTTTTTCAGTCTAGGGGCTTTGTTGACCTGAAGCAATTATTCCTTCTAAGCATAGCCATTTGCCAAAGATAGAAAATAAGCATCTCAGGAGTGTGATTTTCATATGTACAGAAAGAATACAGAATCTTCGTATTGCATCACCACCAATAAGGCTCACACTCTGGAATCAAGCAACTACTAGACATCTAGGGACTGTTCCTCTTCCCCAGAGCATACTTCACATTGAAGTTATTAAAACTGGGTAATCCTAAACCTGCTTACCCCAACTAGAAATCATAATAAGGTGCTTATCTGTGCTTTTCTATGGCTGCTCTGTCTGTCTTCTTACAACCCAGCCCTTCCTGACATAGTCCTGTATGAATGGCCTACATGCCAAATGCATTAAAGAGTGAACTTCAGGCCTCGCAGTCTTGATTGTTTTCAACTCCTGACTGCAAAATATCTTAAGGATAATAAAACCTACAGCTGGTAAGCATTTAAGGAAATGACTTCTCAGCTCATGCCTTGGGCTATAGAGTGTTACATATCCTTGCTACATATACGCACATTTGGATGGTTTTTATGTCTATTTATTTTCCATGATAAAATCTGTTCTTGACAGTGTTTTCTCATAAACGTTAAAGGTGGATTGCGTTGGTGGTGATCACTGTCCACCAATTGATAATATATCTCAATTTCTGATTTTAAGTCAGACCTTTGCAAAACGTTTCTATAAAATATTTACTGAACCATTCTCGTTTATTCAGCTCTGTAAACACTCAGTAATCTCTTGATCCATGGTAATGAGCCATGGATGGTTTGTTTCCAAATAATTAGTTTTCAACTTATGTTATAACAACATGGCACATACAGATTTGTGGCATTTATATGGCCTCATTTTCCAAATGATCCATTGGCCTTTAAAAGGCAGTGAGCATGAAGTTGTTCTCATACAATTTTATAAATTCTGGAAGATGTGTCTTCAAAGTTCCATTTTTTAAGTAAAGATTTTAAAATTTATATGCATGAGTGCACAGGCACACAAATGTGCTTTATGTACCGTATGAGTGCAGTATCCAAGAAGTCCAGAAATATCAGATCCCCAGAACCTGGAGATACAAAAATTTGTAAGGCCCTGTCATTGGTACTGGGAACTGAAACTGGGACCTTTGGAAGAATAACAATTGCTCTTAACCACTGGGTCATCTTCTACACCCTTCTCCCCAGTTTCTCTCTCTCTCTCTCTCTCTCTCTCTCTCTCTCTTTTTGAGTTTTCATTGAGAAACTTTAGTACAAAACTTTTACCTAGAAATTTTTAGTTATGTTTTTCCTGAAGGTTTATGGCAACAATATGTTTATGAGGATATAATTTTTCAATGTAAAATATCATCACTTTTTCTGATTTTATGATGATCTATTTGATATACTTTTCTCAACAAATTTCTCATTTTCTCATTTAACTGATTTCAACGTATGCCATTTCTTTTGTCAAAATTGAGTTTTATGTTTCTGACATATTTCTTCCTTTCTTTTCTTCTTGTGCTCTTCAGGGTCATATTTTCATAGATATGTCTCAAAACAATGTCTTACCTTTTATTGGGACAAAATATTTTTAAAAGTGAAGCCTTATTTACTCCAATAGTTTGTTAATTTATTCTTTCCATTAAAAGTTAGGTTTGAAGCTTCTTGATAGTCTCTCTTTTATATGAACTACAGACTTGTTTTTTTTTTATTTGCTTTTTTTGTTTTTATTTGATCTGGTTTGGTTTGTTTTTTTAGAGAGGATTTTTCTGTGTAGCTTTGGAGTCTGTTCTAGAACTCGCTCTGAAGAACAACATAGCCTCAAACTCACAGATATCCTACTGCTTCTGCCTCCCGAGTGCTAGGATTAAAGGTGTGAGTAACCACCACTCTGCACAAACTGCATGTTTATGAGCTCCTTTTGCTTGTGAATCTTATATTAAAATGTTAAAGTTGGGGTCTGGTAAGATGATTCAATGGTTAAAGCACTCTTGGCTCTCCTAGAGAATCCAAACTCAATTCTTGGTACCATCATGGCAGCTCAAAACTATCAGTAACTCTAGTTAATCAAAAGTGAATTACAATGATCAGTTTCACAAGCTTAGACAATATTGTGATAACACCTAATACAACTAGGATATCAGTGTCATTTAGTTTTGCATCTTTCATCTTTTATAATTTCCCATTTGAAGATTAGGAAGTTATTACAACTGGAATGTGAGAATGAGACTGTTATTGTTATCTTTTTATTATTGTCAATGTAAATAGTTTATGTTCATTCTTGTGCACATGACATCACTCTAGTGGAGATCAAAGGACGAGGTGAAGAAGATGGTTTTTGCCATCCACAATGTAGGTGTGGGAACAAATTAAGGTCTTCAAGTTTCTCAAAAAAGATCTGTTTGCTGAGCCTTCTTGTTGATCCTATAATTATGCTTTATGTACATTATATTCTATCTTAAAAATTAACTTTTGATTTTGGTTCAAGACCAATCTAGATATTTAACTCATCTGCCAATTTTAATAGCTATCAATATATTCATTCATCTCTAATTCCTTTATTAGCAAGATTTATTAAAGTTTTTGACTAATTCTCATGCAGTGTTCTTACCATAGTTTTAATTTCTAACTTCTATTTAATAAACCTCTTTTACTTGACAATTTATTGGTGTTTCGCCTCATAATTTTATATTTTGTAATAGAGTGCTTATTTTCTTGAATTTCACTGAGAACCTGAAGTAGATTTCGTGAGAGACATGTTTTACATTTAAATAGTGAACTTTTCCAAAAGTCCGTCCTTGTAACTTAAAAGCTGTTGTTTTTATTTAACATCTACTAATATATGCATTTACGATTTACGTAATTCTAATGGTTGTATTTACACCCATTGAAGGGAATGCATGGACTGTCTTACTCTAATAGAACCTTATCTCATTGTCTTTTGAACTTCAAGGCTTATGATTGTGCAGTGGCTCAATCAAACTTTCTAATAAACAGAAGGCATTTGTCATTTTATCTTTCCAGCCCTGTGATAAAGCTATTTTTTATCTCAATCATTGGGAATATCCTTTGTCTCTTTTCTCATAGATAGAACGAAAGGAAAACAAAAGCACTTTGATTGCGGCGTTCTGTGACCCTTACAATCACAGTTGTCTCTTAGTGTGACCCCCCCTCTCCCATTCCTACACAGAGTACCTAATAGCAATTTTATCACCTGAGTGAGTTTAAAAAGGTATGAATGGAAGAAATTGAAAGAAAGGCAGATTCTGGGTGTACAAGGAATAGACCCTTTCTTCTAGAGAAGAAGAAGCCAAGTTTAACGTTGGGATTGGTACATGTGGCTCAGAGGAGGACTCTGGCAAAACAAAAAATATAATGACCTGCAGGTTTAAGCCATTTTTATCCTTCATGAGACAAAATGGAGTCATTATTACCCAGTAATTATGGTTCCTTGTTTATCCCAAAGAAACTTCTGCTTTGCAAATCTAACTTTGATCACCTTGATTTGGACTTACATATATGTTACATATATTCAATTTTGAACATTAGCCTAGGTGTTGGGACTGGAGAAACACTTGTCCAAGACATGAGTGATTGCTTCTTCCACTGAGATATGTAGTACTTACTTATACCTTTCAAGTTTCTATATGTAAATTATTATATTATGTATTGTCTTCTTTCAGACTTTACATGCATGATTTTTTTTTACCTTTTCATGTTATCCCACGGGTGATGCTTCCTATATACATCCATAAATAGGCTAGCAGGTCCTAGGAAATCCTGGATTAGTCATTTCTAGTCAGAGCTCTGACACCCAACATTTTTACCGACTGCTCTTGCTATGACTTTGAAATAAAAAGCGTCCTTTTTTCTCTCTCTCCTTCGTGAGTTCTGAGGACCAAATCACTGTTTTTCCCTCTGTGGACTGAAATCCCTCTCTTGGTTACTTGCCTAGCACATTAGATGCTCTGTGGTTAGCCATCTCCTATAACAAAGACCAGTTGTCAATCACATCCTGAAATCAATGACTGTTTTCCTGATAAGCATCTTCAGACTCTGTCACCTATTCCTGTTAGTTTCCTAGCAGGATAGAAAAATGTGTGACTCTAGGTAGGCATCCCCTGACAATGTTCTATTTCCTCACAGTTGTTTATTTTATGTGTACAAAGGCATATCTTCTAAATCCTGGGAACAAGTTTTGTTCCAACTTTATGGTTAACCCTAGCTCATGGTCAAGTTTCTGCTACTGTAAGTTACACCCCTATTTTCCATCTCTTATCTGGTGTGGGAGGTCCTTCTGTCTGTGTGTTGTTTTTATTGGTTAATGAATAAAGAACTGTTTTGGTCTATAGCATGGTATGAGAAAGGCAAAGTTAGGAAGAAGTTGTGGAGCCCCGCCAGAGAAAAACATGCTGATACTTTGCTGGTAGACCACAACCTCGTGGTAATTCACAGATTAATGGAGATGGGTTAAATTAAAATGTAGGAATTAGCCAATAAGAAACTAGAGCTTGGCCGGGCGGTGGTGGTGCACGCCTTTAATCCCAGCACTCTGGAGGCAGAGGCAGGTGGATCTCTGTGAGTTCGAGGCCAGCCTGGTCTACAAGAGCTAGTTCCAGGACAGGAACCAAAAGCTATGGAGAAACCCTGTCTCGAAAATCAAAAAAAAAAAAAAAAAAAAAGAAAAAGAAAAGAAAAGAAACTAGAGCTAATGTTCAAGCAGTAATTTAAATAATATAGTTTCTGTGTGATTATTTCAGTTCATGGCAGCTGGGACAAACAAGTTGCCTCCTTATTACACTTATCTAGTGTGTGAAAATGAGAAACTACTAGGTAGGTATTGTCTTAGTAAGGGGTACTATTGATGTGATGAAACACCATGACAAAAAAGCAAACTGGGGAGGAAAACATTTAGTCAGCTCACTTACAGATCACAGATCATCGCTGACAAGAACTCAAACAGAGCAGGAACCTACAGGCTGGAACTGATGCAGAGGCCATGGAGGAGAGTTTTTGACAGCATTGTCTTGTGAGTCACTCAGCCTGCTTTCTTTTGTTTGTTTGTTTGTTTGTTTTGTTTTTTTTATATGCTCCCCCTGAGTTGCACATTATACATTGTATCCACAGATACACCATATGCACACAGTAATTATGGACAGATCTTATGTGTCAATATAGAAAGCTTCTAGGTGAGCTTGCATCTTGATCTAACTTACTTGAGCGTGAATCTGAAGAAGAAAGCTTGATATTCTGTGGTTCCCAGAAATGCTACAGACCTGACAGGAGTAAGCAGCTGGTTGATTTCTTTTTCTTATGTTTGACTGAAAACGTAAGACCAAAACTGTGAGAGCAGTTCAGCAGTACTGCAGTTGAGGAAGGGCATTTTCCCAGAAATGGGCTAGACCAGATGATGGTCACCCTCCAAAGTCCGTTTTACTCTGGGGTATTTGTCTCCAAGAAAGAGAAAGAAGCGTTCACCTTTCCTATCTTCCCAGGATGAGGCCTGTGGAAAGGCTACCCTTTGCTTTGGCACACAAGCAGCTCTATTGGGAAAGCCAAGAATTCATTAGGTCATTTCAAAATGAAAAGACGGCCTTTGTTTTCCTAGTATGACAGGGTTTTCTGTTGATGTGCCTGGCATCAATAACCAGCAAGTTTCCTGTAGTCCTGAATACTTACATACTTCCTTCATGTTGTTGTATGAGTGTTTTTACCTTGAATTTGCAGTACGTGTGTACAGTAACCAGAGGCCATGAGAAGGCATCGGATCTCCTGGAATTGGAGTTTTAGATGGTTATTAGCCTTCATGTGGGTACTGAGAACTGAACCTGGGTCCTCTGCAAGAGCAGCCAGTGCTCTCAACTCTCAGCCTGCTTTCTTATGGAAACCAGGAAACCAGGGCCACCATTTCAGATATGGCATCTCCCACAATGATCAGGACCCTAACACATCAGTCACTAATCAGCACAGTCTTACATAGGCATTTTCTCAGTTGAGGTACCCACCTCTCTGATGGCTCTCGCTTGGATCAAGTTGACATAAAATCAGCAAGTATTGTTATTTTATTTATGGAATGCCCCAAGAAATTTGTGATTTCTCATTTTAGTCATTTCTACAAACAATCTGTCACTATTTGAGCTGGATTTGCATTAAAAATACAATTTAAAGTTGTTTTTCTTCTGATAAATTTCACCAGAAAATTCCAAAGTAAGTCATTATTTTTATCTCGAAAAAAATAATGCCAATTTGTCCCCCATGTTGACTCTGGCTTTTCCATAAGACAAAGTGTCTTTGTCACTCTTTTGTGTGTCTTCTTCTTCCACTCCCCTCCACTCCACTCCACTCCTCTGCTCTTCTTCCCCCTTTTCTATTTTCCAATGCTGGAAATGTAATTCAGGGCCTTGGACAAGCTAGGTACATCCTTTATCAATGTACATCTCTATCCTGGCCTCTTATTTAACTTTATTCTCGGACTCAGTCTTCCAACTTTAGCTTTATTCCCAGCTACTGGCCTCTCATTGATATGCTGCATTCTGACTGACATGCTTTAAGGATTCTGAAGGTATTATGTACTTGATCTTTTCATCTGGGACCCTTTCAACTTCACACTGAAGACACATAAAAAATGTAGATAAATGCAATCTTATGTGTTCTGTGAATATAAATTAGTGTGTGAGAGCTTGCTAATGTTTTCCTTAGGTAGACAATGGCTGAGGTGGATTGCAATTCAGTGAATGAAAAAGAGTCCGTGTTCAGCAGGAGACTCATTTAGCAATGTCCAAGTTGTAAAGATAAACCAAAGCAATTGAAAACATTTCCCTTTTAGTAAAATTTGAAGGGACTGGAGATATGAATCCTGGGTTAAACGTGCTTTCTGCTCTTGCAGAAAACCTGGGTTCAGTTCTGAGCACCCACAAGGGGCTCCCAACTATCTGTAACCTCAGATCCAGAGAATGAAGTGTCCTCTTCTGAACTCCTTAGAGACCAGGCATGTACATGATACACATACATACATGGTAGTAAAGAATTCCTGTATGTAAAATAAAAATAAATATTCAAAGAAAAAAATTATAGAACTTATAGTAGGATTAAATTATGGTATATTAAAGGATAGTGTGGGTTATAATGGATGACAGAATAATTAAATCAAACTGGTTACCACTTCCTTAATGTTTTTATTTTTTGACTTTAGTTTTTCAAGGCAGGGATTCTCTGTGTAGTGTAACAGTCCTAGCTGTCCTGGAACTAGCTCTTGTAGATCAGGGTGGCCTCGAATTCACAGAGATCCACCTGCCTCTGCCTCTGCCTCACAAGTGCTAGGATAAAAGGAGTTCACAACTAGCACCTGGCCTAAGTGTTTTTATTTATTCTTTAAGAACATTATGCAGTATATTTTGATCATATTTTCCCCTCTCCCAACTCCACCCAAATCATCTCCGACCTCAACTTCGTTTTATTTCTTTTAAGATCTCTCCCTCCCCTTTCTCTTTCATTCACACTATGGACTCTGATTTGTGTTGATCAACTATGAGCCCTGACCTGAATTGTGGTTGAAATAAGCCATGTCACTTCACTGGAGAAATCCAAATTTTTCTCTCCCGGCAACTATTACTTGCAAATGAACTTCTATGAATTCATATGTATGTATTTGTATTCTGAAAGTGTTTTCTGGAAGTCATCCATCATCACTGGATATTAAAATCTTTCCACCTTTCCTCAGCTCATATTGCTGAGCCTTGAGGGAATGTTATAAAGCATCTCATTTAGGGATAAGCACCCCAAAATTTCTCTCCTTCTTTCCTCTGACTATCTGTAGGCCTCTGTTTTAACTACTACAAGAGGAAGCTTCTATAATGAGTTTTGAGGTGTGCACTAGTCTGAAAATATAGCAATATGTCCATAGCAGAGATGGGTTATTATACTGATTTAGCACAAAAATAGTAGATCAAGCATGCAGATAAAGTTTTCGTTGTGGCACCTTTCCATGGGAGTGTCATATCTTCCTAGATTACCTTGAAGAACCCCTTTCTAATCATAGACGATGACAGAAACATGATGCTGTACATCAGACACTTGACTCAAGAGTCTCTACTTCAGCAAACCGAGCTGCAGGTGGCCCTGCACCTACTTTAAATGGCTCATATTTTTCTCCATTTAGAATCTCTTTCAAGTAAAACAGCTTAAAGGGGTACCAGGAAGCAATTTATTGGAGATTATGTATTTATTTTAATCAGCGTGGAGAACTGACTCGATAACTGTAATCCATCATCTGGATTCAGCTATATTTTCTGTGTTCTTTTTTTAGATGAAAGACTAAGATCTTTTGCAGTTCATTAACCGTGGTACAATTTTCTCTCTTTTTAATTAAGTTTGAAATCAGATAAGTTATCTTTCACAGTTAGTTTTATTCTTCACTCTGACTCCAGACATGGTACCGAATATTTCTATCCTATGGTCACATGCAATCTGACATAATTGTGTATATTTCTCAAGACCTTTATAAATTTTGCTGCCTTTATGATTCTGGAAAACAAATTTATATTTTTTTAAAAAAAAAAAGAAAACTATCTTTTCTCATTTTACATACCAATCCCTGCTCCCTCTTCCTCCCTTCCTCCTGTCACCTCTACCTTCCCCCACTTTCCCCATCCCAACATAGGACCAATCTAAATGTGGGTGGCAGACTGTGTGGTCATTGGCAGTGAGACCAGGATTTACCCTACTGCCCATACTGGCTTTTTGGAGCCTATTCTGTTTGGAGGGATACCTTGCTTAGAGAGATTTAGTGGGGAAGGACTTGGTCCTGCCTCAAAGCAATGTACGAGATTTTGTTGAGTCCCCATTGAAAACAAATTATAACCTATTTTTTCATATCTATATTAAAATGGATTCGTGCTGAGGATTGAACCCATTGCGGTGTGAACTCTAGACTAGTATTCTACCACCAAGCTACACTGTTCATTGTATAAAGTTTTAACTATTTTCGTTTAGAGATATGTTTTCTGTTTTTTCCTTTAACATTATGTGTTTTGGTGTTTGCCTGAATGGATGCTTTTACCCTATGTGCAATGAGTTATTGGAAAATCAAAAGAGGACATCAGATCTCTTGAGACTGTAGTTACTGTTGAA
Organism: Alexandromys fortis; assembly: GCF_014885135.2. NCBI lineage: Eukaryota > Metazoa > Chordata > Mammalia > Rodentia > Cricetidae > Alexandromys > Alexandromys fortis. The sequence continues at coordinate 25,761,805 of NW_026067930.1, read as the reverse complement.
TATAAGCCACCATATGGGTTCTGGAAGCCAAACTTAGATTCTTTGGATAAGAAACAAGTGCTTTTAGCAGCTGAGTCATCTTGAGAGTCCTTCTTCTTTATATTTTAAAATAGAGTCTTGGGGCAAAAGTATGCATCGGCTGTTAAGAGCACTTTCGTCCTTTCTGGAGGACCTATTTGGCTCCTATCACCTATATCAGGAGGTTCATAACCACTTTCTTGACCATACATGTGTTGCATTGTCTTAAACAGCACACACATAGACATACACATAAATAAAATAGCTAAATTTAAAACAGCGTCTTGAACGTGTGATCTCTCCTCCCTACCTTCCTATGTAGCTAGAATTGCCACCATTCTCAGTTTTTTGTTGTATCGGTGTGCCTTTTCTTCCCAATTTTTAATTTTGGTTTATAGAGCTTGCACAAGTGTAACAGTATGACATTTTGGTACTTCTCATGTTTGTAAAACTTTAAAAGCAAATTAAATTTATTTTGTATAATTATATTCACAATAATTTATTAGATACCTATGATTGCAATATGAGTAAAAGTTCATTGTTAACAACTATGTGATAATATAAAAAATTAAAAACTGTCTGCAATCTCAAAGAAAAATATGTCTGTGTTATCCTTGGCAGTAAATTTTATACATACGTGAACAGTTTCCTACAAGAACCTAAAATATTTCATCTACTTGCTGTTAGACTGCTATTCACTTAACTATCAATTGTAGATGTCTTCTCATATTAGTATATATCTTCACATTTTATGTGTATGTATTTACAGGCAGAAATAATGCAGTAATTCATGTTTAAGGTTAACATACAGCTTTTAAAGCTTTATAAATTTGCCTTTCAATTCATAATCATTTTTGTGAGTCATAATTGTGCTTTTGCAACCATGAACAGTACTATCAAAAATATTGTTAAGTTTACAAATGGGTTCAATAAATACCTATAAATCTATTCTTTAAAAGTTCTAAGTGAAAGACATTGGTTTTAAATTTTGATGAATAATGCCAAAGTGTCTAAAACTACTTGACCAAAACTCATGATTTACTTTATCTACACTCTCCGTGCTCTAACATCAGCATTTTGGTCTTTTCAAGTAAGGTTTTAACTGCATTTCACAGACTACATCAAAGACTGGCAATGGTTACATCATTTGCAGATTTGAGTGCAAGACAAAATGACATCACACGTGGTTCAGAAATCATTCTGATTTTGAACCTGTGACATCCGAACAACATTCCAACATGGGACCTTCATCAGCTCAAAATCTTGAGTGATTCCATTAGATATATACTCATGAAGTTGATTACAAATTTATCATTTTAAATGCATGTGAGCCTTTTGAGCTTAATCCGATGTCTTTAAGGATTTTGACACATTTAGAAATTCGAATACATTATTTATTGATTTGGTAAAAGTTTAAAAATCATTTGATTATTTGTCTATTGCACAAGGGTCAAACCAGGGCATTGAGAGTGTTGAAGAAGTACTCTGTCCCTGAGCAACACCCCACACTGAGAATAGTTTCGTCCAGCCTCACACTGATGACAGAGACACTTGCTGCATTTTACTTCTATATTTATGAGCAGTTTTCTCTTTATCTTTTGGTTTGCACTGAGAGTATATAATTTAATCATCTTCTTAAAGTATGTTTTAAACTTAAATTAGATGTTAACTGCATTTTCTTTTCCCAAACGCAGTATGCAATTGAACTACTATGGGTTAGCTTGTAATCTATATTTTCTCCAGGGAACTGAAATGCCACATTATTCACATGACCACAGAAGCTTGGAAATCAATTTCTGTGTTCCCTATTCTGTGACATTAATCTACCTGACTGCTCAGCCCTCCAACACCAAACACTTAATTAATTAAGTAATTTATTTATTTGAGACATGGTATCTCTAAGTTACTCCGGATGTCCTAGAATTTGCTATGTATACCAGCCTGACCTGAAAATTATAGAGCTTTACCTGCCTTTCCTTCAAAGTGCTAGGATTAAAGGCATGTGTCAACATGCCCACCCTCATAACAGACTATTTTAATGATGGTAACTCTATGAAAACATGCCTCTTTAAAAATTCCCATCATTTTTTTCTTTTTATGACATGATTTTTTTCTGTATGTTGTGTCTGTATGCATCATGGTGAACATGTGAAGAACAGAGGATAGTATTGGAAATTAATTCTTTCCTTCTACAATTTGGTTTCTTTCTTTAATTATTTTTTATTGATTTTATTGAGGTATACATTTTTCTCTGTTTCCCTCCCTTCTTCTTCCCTCTCTTTCTACCCTCTCCTGTGGTCACCGTGCTCCCAGTTTACTCAGGAGATCTTGTCTTTTTCTATCTGGCTCAGGTTGTCAAGCTTGATGACCAACAACTTTACCGTGTGAAGTAGTGATATCTGCCCTCTTATTATTTTCTTACAAATTAGTGTTATCTATCCTTTCTAATTGTTTTATCAGTACATAAAATAGAATCATAAAGATTTTGACTATAAACATAATATGTATGTTGGTCAAACAGAAGGAATTGGTATCTATAAACAATGTACTTTTTTCAAGATTAATCTTGAATGATGCTTAAGTCACATGGTATTATCTTTTAAGAGTTTTCATAAATGATAGTAATGCTTTCTCTTTGTATACAGAGATAATTAATTGAATATAAGAAGTAAAATTAAAACAAAGCTTGTCCTGGAGAAAGACAAAACGGTCTAAGCTGCCATTGAAGCAATTCAAAGAATATGCCTTTTCACATAAATCTTGCACATTGCTTATTCTTCTCAAAACGTTTGATATTTTCAAAGAAGAAATAGTTAATTTTACATCTTTACTTTGTTATTAGTCATTGTAGTGATTATTACTTGGCCTCTGATTTTCATTCCTTCACAACCCTCTTCTGTGCTATAGAAGAGCAATTCTCTACACTTTGATTGAGTTCGAGATGAAATGAACACAACAGTGGTACGCAGAAAAGTGAGGTCTTAATGTCCGGGTTGTGTGGTGAAGATATAT